>NW_027432852.1:0-3949 GCF_044706935.1 Curcuma longa
TTGCTGCCATGTGACCTAGAGGTCACGGGTTCAAATCCTGGAAACAGCCTCTTGCCAAAGGCAAGGTAAGGCTGCGTACAATGGATCCTTTCCCCGGACCCCGCATAGCGGGAGCTTCGTGCACCGGGCTGCCCTTTTTAGTTGATCTGACGATTGATATAATTCTCTGTACTAAGTTATATACTAAAACATCCAAATAAATAGGTTTTTATTCTATTACCTAAGATTGAACCAAACAATGTTAAGTTATGTTTTATTCCCTATAACCTAGTTATGTGATTACCTGGTAATCACATAACTAAGGTCATACATGATAACCTTGAACCCAAAGTACCCTTATTTCTCTACCTTTTCCCTTAAGTTGTATAGAGTGATAAGGTCTAGAGACAATCTTATCATTTTGTAGAATATATTGTAAATATGGATAGTTTGATTTGGATTTATTTGATTAGATATTATAGGCGGATTTTATTTGATTTGATTGTTTATTTGATTTGATTATATTTCATTCTATAAATAAGTAGGGAAAAGGTGTATAAATAAGCAATGATCTTCATGTACAGATTTAATGTCAAGAATTTGAGAAATTCTTCATTCCAACTCTTTCTCTCGATGAAATTCTTCAAGTTTTTTCTCTTTCTCTCGGTAGAATTCTTCATCGTATCGGATCATTAATCTGCCATTGAATCTATTCTGTCACAAAGGCTACTTCCGGCACAGCAAGCCATCGACTATCTCTTTCTTCAAAGTACAACAAACTCTTAGAAACCACAATCTTGTTGTGGTGTGAGTTCTGTCAACTTGCTAAGCATACACAAGTATCCTTTCCAAGTTAAGTTACATACCATCTAAACTCTTTTCACTCAATCATAGTGACATTTGGAGATCATCTTGTATTAAAACTCTTATAGGAAATCGTTGGTTCGTTTCATTTGTAGATGATCATACTCACCTGACTTGGTTGTTTCTAATGAAAAATAAATCTATAGTAAGTCACATATTTACATAGTTCTATACTATGATTCAAACTCAATTTCAGACATCTATTCAGATACTCAAAATCGACAATGTCAAGAATACTTTGCCTCCAATCTTGGTGCTTTTCTATCCTCAAAAGGCATCATCCACCTTAGTTCATGCATTAACACTCTTTAACAAGATGGGATTGCCGAACGCAAGAACAGGCATCTTCTTAAGGTAGCTCGCTCGCTCACGTTCACTTCTAATGTACCAAAACCATTTTGGGGTGATGTCGTCTCCATAGCCACCTATCTCAGCAATCGAATGCCCTCTCGAGTTCTCAATTTCCATAGTCCAATTCAACTTCTCAATCATACCTACACCAAAGTAAGCTCTCAAAACATTCCTGCAAAAGTATTTGGTCGTACATCATTTGTTCACATCCACCATTACAATCGTAGTAAACTTGATCCAAGATCCACCAAATGCATTTTTCTCGACTACTCATCATTCCAAAAAGGCTACAAATGCTACTCACCTATCACCAAGAAACCTTACAACACCATGGATGTCACTTTTTTTTTAACAACAGCTATACTACTCTAGTTTTGATATTTAAGAAGAGAATGTAAGTGAATATCGTCATCCATTATACTGTTCTGGATTGGACCCCGACATGATTCACCCTTTATCCAATACCCTTGTGTCACCTCCCATTCTTGCATCTCCTCCTCCTGTAATGAAGCAATTTCAAGTATACACAAGATGAAAGACACATTCAGCACCAATTCAAGAGTAGAACCGGATCCAACTCCCACGTACATTCACTCAGGTACGATAATCATAAATCTACTTCACCTGTGGATAATAAACTTGACATTCCAATTGCTTTAAGGGAGTTAGATCCTGCACGATGCATCTCATCTCCAACTTTATTTCTTATAAAGGACTCCCAAATTATCGGGCGTGTATTTGCCTTTGATAATATTCCGATTCCAACCACAATTGATAAGTTCTCAAACACCCTGGATGGAGAAAAGTTGTTGATGACGAAGTAAAACCCTACAAAAGAATGGTACATGATCTGTTTGTGAACTACCAAAGGGAAAGAAAGCAATTAGGTGCAAATGAATTTTTAAAGTCAAACACAAAGTTGATGGTATAGTTTAAAGACTAAAGGCGCGTCTTGTAACCAAAGGGCTGTCACAATCCTATGACATCAATTTACAAGAAACCTTTCCTCCAATGGTCAAGCTCAACACTATCAGAATCTTATTCTCTCTAGCTGCAAACAAGGACTAGCATTTATACCAACTGAACGTCAAAAATGTCTTTGTATGGTTACTTGCAAGCAGTTTACATGGAAATTTCCCTAGGCCTTAGCACCCATAACAAGGTATGCAAGCTTCACTGAATGATCGATGAGCGCGCTAGAGTGCATGAGGGGGAGGGGGTGTAGAGCTTTCACTTTTTCACTCGTTTTTATAAAACTTGTTTAGTTTATCAAAGTAGGCAGGGAAAAGTGACAAAGAGCAACAAAACAAAAGACGTTTTTTTTACTTAGCTAGCCTGCATCTGCAACTCCAAGACTCACAATCGTTAACCGCTTTCGATGGGCAATATACTAATGTCCTCAAAAAGGAGGTTTGCCTTTTACAAAAGATAGGGACCGATAATAGATGTTACCAATCCTTTTCAAAAGAAAGCACGAAAAGATAAGAAAAACTAAAACAAAATTTACCGACAAGTTAATAAAAATTTGAGCGCAATTGTCAAAGCAGCACTTCGGCATTTTGTCAGAATTTTAGAGCAGAACGTGAGTATGAAATAGTGCAAAATTATTATTTTGAAGGTGTCGGTCGCAGCTTCTTTTAAAAGTCATTTCAGGCACCTAAATCCCTTTTTGGGCGTTCTGGCTCGATCTGATCTGATCTGTTATCACCACGATTGTATCCATCACCGTACGCCTGGAACCCTTCTGAACACCTAGACTGCCGATCTGACGAGAGATGGGCGAAGCGATCTGATTGGTATCTGATTGTGGCTTACCCATCCTCGGGCGTCCCTTCTGGCGCTTGGATGCTGCACGTGCTCTGCTCAACCAACATCTGCCAACTCATCTGGATGTGGGAGGTTGTATTCAACCAATCTAGGCATCTGGAACCCTTCACCATACGCCTGTAGTTCTGTTCCGGCCAATTTCCGTTTCTGAATCCTTGATCACAGAATTAGTATAATAGACATAATATATATAGTAACTGTCTTACAACTGTCTGGTCTTGACTTTTGGATTTCTAGTAACATCCTACGTCAAACCGACGCCTACTGTTCTCTTCAAGAGAACGAGCCCTCACCCACTTCTCTCAATAGAGTTTACCTGGTGTCAAATGTTAGTCCTCTAGACTCCGTTTGCACTTCTTGCTTAGGCTCTGATCCTCGACCGTCAATCTCTGGTCTAACTTGATCTTAGTCCTGCAAATCCCATCAAATCCCTCCATTTGATGTCCCTGATCTGCTAAGACTTCCTTACCTAGCCATGGTCCAACTAACCGACTAGAGATTTCTCTTGCCTAGCCATAGTCTAGTTAGCCCAATAGGGCTTTTTCTTTCCTAGTCATGGTTCAACTAACCTACTAGGATTTTTCGTTGCCTAACCTCCAATTAAGATTTGTCTTACCTAGCCTCCAACTAGGACTTCTTTGCCTAACCTCTAGTTAGGGCTTTTTTGGTTGTGCTACTTGTACACTTAGTTAACCTTTTTTAGATCACAAATAAACTTAACTTTGACCATTTGTTATTATCAAAACTTATGTTCGATTATCTGGTGCTCCCTACACTAACAATTTTCTCCTTTTTGATTATAGCAATTCGGTACAAGTTAAGTAAACATAGTCCTAAAGTAAAAAAACAAATTTAAGGGGCAAATTTGAATTTGAAAATAAGGGGCAAATTTAAATTTAAAAGTTTATAATCCACTCCCCTTTACATA
>NW_027432853.1:0-10342 GCF_044706935.1 Curcuma longa
AGTGGTATCAGAGCAGGTTAGGTTTGTCGGATTTTTCGTTGTATTTGAGTCGATTTTTTTGTGTCCGTCGGATTTATTGCGTATTCGTAGTCTTTGTGACTTATCCTTTCATCTGTAGGGTTATTAGGTCAAGCATGTAGGTTTTGGAGTTGCTTTCTCGTCGAATTTGTTGTCGTATCAGTTTTATCGAATTTTCGTGTATTCGATCCCAGATGTGAGATGGATAGACAGCGGCACGGACTCTCCAAGCAAGTTGTAAGTAAGAATTTCTAGCGCATTTATTCTTGTTCTAGAAATTTATTATAGTTATATATTATCATGTGATAGTGAGACCCTTGTACAAAACCAAGAGGTCGGCTACAAAGTTGACCTGTTAGGTTTGTAGAGTCGGAGACTTCCGAACATGTGGTGGATTGTCCGGAGATACCGTTGACGGACCCGTTATCGGTTACTTCTAGCGAGACTGTGAACAAGAGCTGGATATCATTGTTAGCAATGTCCGTTAAGGATAGATTGACTTTATTCCATGGGGGATCTGACCCATGACTTGCCGCTTTTGGTGGGAGAGCTTGAATGATACCTTTGCGTATATCTCTGGCACTGAGGTAGAGCAAGTAAGTTAGCAGTGTACCACCTTCGTGATCAGGTCGTCACGAGGTGGAAGACGCGGAGGGCTGTACTCGGAGAGCTCAGCTGGAGTTCACCGATACTACCTGGTTTGAAGGACGTTCTACTCAGCAACGATCGTAGAAGACAACACAGAAGACCAAAGCACTTCAGCAGCAGAGATCTCTACCATCTTCAGGACAGATGTATCAGATACAGGGAAAGGATTATACAGCGTTACCAGCAGCTCCACAACCAGAGATTCGTTCTTCGGCGATTCCGATGCAGATGCAGCAGCCACCAGCAGCACCGGCTTATTTCAGTGTACTTCCTCCTTATGTTCATCAGACGACATCTGTACCCCAGAGTCAGTTCCAGCCAGAGCGGAGGCAGACCGTATTTTATTCAGCTACTCAGCCTGCTAGCGCGGAAGTTGGTCGGGTCTATGCCATTACTCGAGAGAAGACACAGCGGGTCGACGGATCGGTCACTCGGGGTATAACTTTAGTAGGTTATAATTGCTGATATCTGGATAGATACGAGTAGTTTATATTCATTCTGGTTTAGAGTATTTTTAGGGAAATTAGGCGAATTTCGGTGATTAGATCATGTAGCCTAGCAGTATCTTTACCTTCGGGTGAAGTGCTGACTACGAATTTGAAGATTAGATGATGCCCGTTGGAATTCGACGGTCATACCCTTACGGTGGACCTTCAAGTGCTGGATATGATGGAGTTTAGTATCATTCTTAGTATGGATTGGTTAGTCACTATCATGCTACGATGAATCGTCGGACTGAAGTGATTACCTTCCAACCTACAGATCAACCCGCATGGGAATTCGTGGGTACTAGGAGTGAATAAATATCCATTATTTCAGCGGTACAGCCATAGTCAATGTAAGACGTAGTTGCCGAGGTTATTTACAGTTTCTGAAGCAAACAGAGAAGGATAGTGGTTCTCGTTCATCCGATGTACGTATCGTCCGAGAGCATCAGGATGTGTTTCCGGACGAGCTTCTTGGCTTGCCGCCTCAAAGGCAGATCTAGTTCACGAGTGAGGTGGTTCCAGGCACTGCAGCAGTGTCTAAGGCTCCGTATCGGATGACTCCGAAGGAGTTAGAGGAACTGAAAGATCCAGTTGCATGAGTTATTGGACCGGGTTTTCTTGGAGTATCTGAAGGACTACAATTGCACCATTAGCGATCATCCAGGGAAAGCTAATGTGGTCGTGAATGCGCTTAGCTGGAATCTCGTGGGATTCTGGCTAGTCAGTTGGTTGCGGTCATTGATTTTGTCCGATAATTTTCGGAGTTAGGATTAGTGGAGCATAGTTGGACTCAGTAGGGTGTTTTGGTTTCGATGGTTGATCAGTTGGCTTTAGTGGAGAAGATTAAGTCTACACTGTCTAGTGACATCAATTTCGTTGTGTCTATAGTAGGATGGATTGCGAACAACAGTTAGGGTTTTATTGTGACGTAGATAAAATAATTTGTTTTGAGAACAAATTTGTATTCCAGAGCAGTATTCGATTAAGGAGTGGTGGTAGGGGGCATACCATATTAGGTTTGTGATACATCTGGTTGATACTTTATATATATCGGGACCTTAAGAGTCCATATTGGCAAAACGACATGAAGTGATATCGCACCTTGTTGCGCGATGTTTAGTATGTCAGTAGATGAAGGTTGAACGGTAGAAACCAGTCGGGTTTCTTCGGAGATATCGATACCAGATGGAAATAGGAGTATATTACTACAGTGTTTCTACACTATAGTATGAAGATAGTAAATTTGGGGACCAAATTTTTATTAGTGGGGGAGAATGTAAAATACCGGAAATTTCGTTGAGTTGGAGAATGGAACTCGTCTTGCAAAGACGAAAATAATGAAACTGAATGGTGTCAAATTTGCAATTGTTTGGTTGGTGAACCAAATGATTCGGTTTGAACCAAATTGGTTTGATTCGTGATGGAAGAGGTTTTGATAAAATAAAAGGGATGAGAAGATTCGTCTCGCAAAGACGAATCAAACGAAACTGGTTTGGAGCAAATCGGAGGTTGTTTGGTTAGTGAACCAAGCGAACCAAAGTTGAATCTGGTTCGCTACAGTAACCGGTTCAGTCGTATAATAAGTCCTAGGTTTTTTTAGTTGGTTTAGCCTAGTTATTGCGCCGACTAAATCACGATTACTGTGATTCCTCATTATAAGAGGAAATCGCGATTTCTTAAGCCCGATCCCCTCTCCCCGTTTCTCCTCTCTTCCTCCTCGCTGCCGCCACCTCTCCATCTTCGCCAGCCGACGCCGCCGACAACCGAGGCCGCCTCTCCTTCCTCGCCAGCAGCACACCACCGCCCTCCATCACACACCGCCGATCGCCCCTTTTTGCACAACCCGAGCCGCCGACGCAAACCCTCCGATCTGCATCTCATCCGCGTCGCACACGAAGATGCCACCGCGTCCTCTGTCCGCCGTCCCCGTGTTTTGCCCTTCCTGTCGCACTACGGCCGCCACAGCCAGCGTAGGCCGGGAAGCAGCGGAGCATTGTTGGATCGCTAGGGCAACAGGGAAGGAGAAGAGGAAGCAAAGCTTAGAGTCGAAGTTGTTTTAGGGCAGGGAATCCGTGTGGTAAGCCTATCATTTGCAGAACTAAATTCCCTTGCAAATTTAGTTTCAACTTGACCTAATGAGATCTTGCCATCTGTTACTTGAGGAGCTACGTTGTGATGGCACCGCTATCAGGTAGTCGAGAGCATGCAACATGGAATGGAACCTAGGCACATTGCAGTAGATGCAATTTCCAGAATAGCTTGCAAGTATCTCAACTTCGTTGGGGCTGTTGTTGCCCTGGACAAAAGGGTGTTCATGCCTTGATTGGACAATCCAATGCTCGGCAAGAAATTCTATCATGGAGGCTGTTGAAGTATTCACAGTAGGACCTTGAAGCAGCAGTGAAACATCAACGGAGGCTTGAAACTATAAGGTACATGTTGGGATGAAAGAAATTCAGTTTTCTACTAGTGCAGTGGGTTCTTAACTAGAAAATACATTTGAATCAGTTAGGTGATAAGTTGGGAATTTTAAATGATCTTTACTCGTGTTTAATTAGTAATTAGTTGCTTGATTAATTAGTTTAATAACTAATTTGTTAAATTAGACAATTAATGAGCAGTTAATTAATTAAGTTTAATCAATATAATATTGAGAGGTAATCTGTTTAATTGAACAAGTAGATAATTGATTATTTGATAATTGGTATAAGTTTTGGATCTATTTAGAGGTGGTTAAATTAGTTTAACTTTTGTTGAAGTTAAAGTTGTATTAAATAGTTTAACGTTTAGTTAAGAAGTAATTAATTGGTTTAATTAGAACAATTGAAAAGGATGAGTTGACTTGGGTTAGAGTTAACCCTTGATCCGGTTGAATGATTAGACTGGAATGATTTAATGTGATTAGCTTAGGAGGGAACCGATGGATTAAATGGGAGTTAAGTTAAAATTTGGATTAGTTGGGTTAACTTGATTAGGTTAGGGTTGGCCTAATTAATTGACATAAAACCTAATTAATCGGGTTAGATTAACCTTGGGTCGGTTAGAGTTTTCTGTAATGAAAATTTATATAATATCGTATTCAGTATTGTATGTGGTAATTTGCAGGACTTTGACTTGTTCCTGCTTATACGGAGTTTCGTATTTGAGGGTTTTATTGTTGACGATCGTCTGATCAGGTGGGTACCCTGTACTTGGTCAATACAGGAATTCCTTTTCTGTGCATGTATTGTTGCTTTTCTATCTATTCTGTTGATATCCATGCTTTATAGATAGTATTTAGTTGATACCCTTGATGATCACTGCTTGATACCTGTTGTTTGATCTTATAATGATCTATTTGATATCATGCTGATACCTTTGTTTCAGTAGAATTTATCCAGTTGGTACTCATCTGATTCGTTGCTTATTACCTGTTGTATGATCTCCATCTGATCTATTCCTGACTAGAATAATCTTAACCATGATATCATTGACCTATGTTGATCCCTGCTGATTCTTGTTGAGCATGCTAATTAAATTAGTTATTACATGTTGGGATGATCATCATGCATCCATAGTAGTTGTAGATGTTGAATGTTGTTGGATCTTACCTGCACCGTGTTGTGGTGTCACATGGGTAAGAGGTTGCACTACAGTTGGGTGCAACCAGGACTGGCTACATTGCCCTCCTGCCACACTGCCCCTCCCCACTTATTTTTAGTGGTCAGTTGTTGGAGTTTGCGCAGTATGTCCTGTTGTGCGCCTCATGTTCATTTCCGAGAGGAATGGCTGGGGACGACGAGTGCAGACAGTGACTTGACTTGTTATTTTTGATTGCGATGGTTGATGCATATTACATGCATTCGTTGGTAGGTTATTACATAGTTTACTTTATTCATATGCATGTTGATTGTTGCATTTATTTGCCATGATTGTTGCACTTGTATGACATTACATACATGCTTACATGTACCTGATTTCTATACCTGTTGCACAGTTGATCTTTTCATATCATCCCGATGATATACCATGCTTGATTCGTTGATACTCTTGATACCCTGTTGATACTTGCTACCATGTAAATGTTATCTTGTTTCTTCTATACATGCTTATTCAGACTTGTATATCCTTGTTGTTCCTTATGATTATCTTACATGCACATTTCCTGTACCCACTGAGCATCTAATGCTCACTACCCAGACCCTGGGGTTACCTTGTTTTCTCCCCAGGTAACAGATAGGTACTTGGAGCTTGGAGTTTCGGTCGGCTGCTGCTATCTCACTTCGGAAGGTTTTCCTGCTAGTTGCATTTGGTCTGTCGTTGTTTCTAGTTATATTTACTATTTCGTGGACATGTAGTTATGGTTTGGATTTGTTATGACTGTAGTTATGTTGGATTTATACTTGTGGGCATTTGTTACGTTCGGATTTCGATGATTTTGCTTTATGGACTTTGCATATTTTAGTTATGGTGCATGTGATAGTGTTATGTGGCCGTGTAGGCCTTATTTTATAGTTGTCTATGGTTGTGTGTATTGATTGGACGAGTAGTCCTATTCCAGCCGCCTGTGGCTGAGTATATTTGCATGTATTCAGGGAAATTGTCACGGTTACTGGGGAGATGCTGTCGAAATTTTTCGGACGGCCTTCTCGGGGCGTGACAACCTTTAAGGTGATCCACTAAGAAAAAGAAATCTATGATTTCTCGTGATTATATTTATATTTAAGAGCATAAGTTTGACATAGGATTGAAAAGTGAAGTCAAATAATGCTCTAGCCCAGAAAGGTGTATTGAAGTCATGAATGAAGAAATAAAATCTATGGTAGACAATGATGTTTGAAAACTTATAGAATTGTCTGAAAGAGCAAAATCTATTGGTTGTAAATGAATATTTAAAACTAAATGGAATTCACTAGACAATGTCCAAAAGTATAAGGTTCACCTTATTGCCAAAGGATTCACTCAAAAAGTCTTTTACGATAATCATGACACTTATAACTCATTTTGATTCGAAGGTATAGTAAATAGATGTAATAACTGTATTTTCCAATGGAGAAATTGACGAGACTATATACATGGTGTAACTAGAGAACTTTAAGTCTGAGGACTAAAAACACTTAGTATGCAGATAAAGAGTCCATTTATAATCTAAAGAAGTCATCTTGTCAGTGATATCGGAAATTTAATCTCGTAGTTTCTTTATTTAATTTCAAGGAGAATCTTGTTGATCAATGTATATGTCAAGTTCAATAGGAGCAAATTTGTCATACTTATCCTTATCCTATATATGGATGATATTTTACTATCAAGCAATAATAAAAATCTACTATATGAAATCAAGTCATTTCTATCAGGTAATTTTAAAATGAAAGATGTTGATGAAATATTTTTTGTTTTATATATACAAATATGTTGTAATCGTTCAAGGGGTATATTCTTGGACTTTCACAAAGGACCTATATTAAAAAGATGTTTATACCGTATGACATATAAAACTGTGCACTTGGTGACACACTTGTGTCTAGGGGTGACAATTTAGTTGCAGCAATGTTCACGTCTTGAACTTGAGATAAGGGAGATATAGAAATTCCCTTATGCGTCAGTTGTAGGGAATCTCACGTATACTCAGGTTTGTATACGTCCAGATATAGCGTACATAGTAGTAATGTTAGGTAGATATTTAAGTAGCCTAAGACCGTCGTATTAAAAAATTATGAAGAGAGTAATGTAGTAGTTGTATTGAATTAAAGAATTTATGCTCATGTATCGAAGGTTAGGTCACCTAGAAGTCATTGGATATTCATACTTGAATAGCAGAAGATCCACTTTAAGCTATATCTACATGCTTGTTGAAGGTGTTATCTCGTGAAAAAGCATCAAACAAATATTAGTAGTCACTTCGATTATGGAAGCAGAATTAATAGTCTACTATAAAGCATCCAATCAGAGGATTTAACTACGGAACTTCATCATACATTGCAAATCATTGAGAGCATTGATAAGCCGTTGAGAATTAATTGTAATAATAAAGTCGTAGAACTTTAAACTAAGAACATTCGTAGTTCGTTGAAGTCAAAATACATCGATATCAAATTTCTAGTAGTTAATGAAAGAGTTCAGAATTGTCAGATAATAATATAGCATATCAGCACAGATTCTATGTTAGTAGATCCACTCACCAAAGACTTGCCGCCCAAGGTATTTCATGCACATGTGGTGAATATGGAGGTTCTTCTATTAGATGAAGTACCTGTTTAGTAAGAGTCTGTATTTATTGTTTCATGCTCTATGTTGATGAACACATGTTTATTTTGGTTATTATATATACTAGAGTTTACAAATACATGTGAATTTTATTTTAGCATTCTGAAATAAAGATATCATAATTTACTATTGCAGTTTTACATATAGTGTTTGTAAATATGATATTGGATTTCTTTTGGAATCATAAAGTGTAAATCATGATTTGTTACTATGGTTTAGCATAAGAGGTTTGCAAACATAATTAGGACTCTTATTTTGGATCATCAGAAGGACCAGTTGAAAATTGACATGTATATATTACATTTTATGTAATTTTCATGTTACACATCCACATTTGATATATGTCATTAATGACATTAGTATTGTGATTACTATTGGGAATTATTACAGTTATGGTAACTATGACCTCTTTAGTCTTATACCAATAAAATTAATAAACCAGATTGTTCTAAAAGGAGTATTTTTACCCATAAAGTTTGGTATTATTGAGCTCAAATAAAGTTATACTTGTGTTATATACAAAATCACATGTAGTCTAAGTGGGAGATCATTGAATTTAATCTTTCTATTCGGTGGGCTTATATGTTATTTTATAACACACGAGTTTTATGTCTATAACACACGAGTTTTATGTCATTATGAACAAATGCATTAAGTGATCTAATTGATATTAATTATGGATTTGTACTATTGGATGCGGATTTATATGTGTAGAATCCGTTAATCCGCATTTTGTTATCAATGATAGGTTATTAATAACAGAATTAGACTCACTACTATACCAAGGCGTATCCGGTAGGGATTGGATAATTTTCAAGATCTCCTCGCTTCTCATTGGTAAGAAGAGTATGACGTCGTCACCGCAATCTCTACGGAAGATTCACCGCCTGTTTCTTCTTAGGATCAGGATTTCGTAGACGATGATAACAAATTCGCTGCATTCAGGTTATATTTATCATTTGGCCATAGTCTATTTCGTTTAATTAAATTACTATCATAAAATTTCGATGTTAATTATATCGTTCATATGAATGCTAGAATTTTGATTTTAGAATTCATCAATCATTATAAACATAAAGAAACAAGCATTTCTGGCTAACACAGGTTAATCCAAAAAGTTCCTTGCTTATGTTATTCACCTTCACACCATGACACATAGAGTGAGAAGGTGGTATAGATATATAACAAATCCATATGAATTATAAGCATAAAAATAAGCATTTTCTTAGATAACAATTAACTCATCGATTTATTTATCTTCAGGAATTCAAGACGATTTTGAAACCATTGACTTGACAATCTACAAAGTCGAGACTTCAGTTCAGTAAATGGGTAAATAAATAAATGATTCCCCTCTCGAGACTGTCATTTCTAGTTTGCTGGCGAGGCCAACCAGAATCTGTCTGTTTGGAGTTTTCTTATATATCACATAAGTGCCTTAAGTCCCTAGATTCAGTGTCAAAGCATAATCCTGTTCAAAATAGCATGTAATGAACAACTTAGTCAAATAGAAAATGTCAAAGTAGACCGATCTAGAATATTCCACATCAATCTCACGTCATAAGTTACTTCAGGATTCATCAATTGTATGACATCTCCATCTCGTACAAATAGACATATGAAATCTGTGATCAGGATCCAATTGTGAACTACATGAAGAAAAGAGAACCTGTTTCTGGCTGTGTTGATAACCAAAACAACGGTGTCACCTCAAACTTATCCAGCAAATCATGAATTGTTTCATCAACCAACCTATGAAACTCCTCCTCGGACATAGAGAGATCTGAAATAGAATAATAATCAACTTTAACAAACAGCCGTACATGTACAGGAAAGGAAGAAACTGGATTTGATCATGACTTTAAAACAGCAGTTAAGAAAATTCAAATCGCGAGGACTATTCAAATGTTCAAAGGAGAAGGAAGACACTCACCGGTAATCTTCGGCGGTCGGATTCTGCCCTTGATCAAGCGCCGAGGACCGAGTGGAGAAGAAAGACCTGGGGACGGATAGTGGATCGAGAGGCGACCAAGGCGCCCTCGGTGGAGAAAAACCGTCGACGACGGCAATGGAAGCCATGGAGGAAGCATGAAGCGATGAACTCGGCTGAGCCCTTGTACCAGCGTCGGCAACCATCGGAGATGTAGCAATCTTGCAGAAGCGAAGCGAGACATGATTGCTGGGAGAGCGGTATCGCAGCTCAAAGAAAAAATAATATTGGATAGGTCCTTAAATAAATATTTTGATTATAAAGACATATCAAATATTATGGTCATATATATATACATTAAAATTTTAAAAGATATTTGATTTGATCTTAATGTGGTATTATTATCTTATTTAATATGACAAAACTTTAAAGGCCGCATGTTCTATGACGGTTAGAATGTGGCACGCCACTTCGTGAAAACAATTAAAAAATTCACTAAATTTACATATGGATATAAATTTTTTTACAAATACAGTGAAAAGTGTACAAATAAAATATCCGAAGAATTAAATTAGAAATTAACCGATCCGTGATACAACTTTATATATAAAGTCATTTATATATACCATTAAAAAACTTTATTCTAGTAGTACCTCATGCGCCGCGATCATACTTCCAAGTCTGCCTCACCGCCTTGATGTTCGATATTTGCTGACGCTAGGATCACATCAACAGGCCGGGTCCCAGACCTCCGTCACTGCCGGCCGGTAGCCACACCAGCTCACTACGTGCTCCGCCCATGAGAACGCTGAGAGACAGTCCGTACATTTTACATGGGTTCATGTTGAGATCAGTTTTTGGACATCGACGGCTTCTCATCGTCAAGATCGGATGAGGTCGCATGCAAAAAGAATCACGAAGTTTGAGGAGCCTGCAAACATAGTAACCGTGAGAAGGAAGGTCAGGGGTGTTCTGACTCGACTACTCTGATGCTTAAATCAGTCCGTAAAAAAAG
>NW_027432854.1:0-2129 GCF_044706935.1 Curcuma longa
TCTACACAACCAGCGAACTTTAAACTCGTGATTTGAAAAACTTTATTTACCACTTCTTGAAAAAAATTTAAATTTTTAGATAGTTTGCCCAGGTATTGTCTGTAAAAAATGACAGAAATACTATGATACTATGATTAATCTTGAGCTCACGGAGTGTTAGCACCTCCCTTTGCATCGATTCATCTACATCGACCCTTTGTTGAACTCTAGCATGCCAAGTTAGCTTCTTGAATCCTACTTCTCTTATTTTTTTTGTCCAACACTAGTGTTGTTCGTCCTCTCCTTTCCCCTTCTCTTCTTTCTACACCTCTAGCACTGACACTGACAACACTATTTCAAGCTGCTTGAAAACCAAAAATTATATACAAGATATGCCAAGTTCTTTACCTAATATTCTGCATAAGATATAGACTAAAACCCTAAGATACAAAATCAACATCTCCTACTGCCACTTGCTTGCGGAAGAATGTTATCACAAAGAAAGGGAAAATAGTTTCAATTCCTTCAATGAATAGAAATAGATCCAAAAAGATTAGATCCTACCCAAAAAGATCTAATTAACAGTGTTATTCCAGGCATTCCATACATTCTTACTTCATGGTCGTGGGATCGAGCTACTCTCCCCGGTCGAATTATAATCAATATTTAGATATTCTGGGTATTCTTATTCTTATTATTTTCATGGCCATGGGATCAAGCTCCTCTCCAGTCGGATTATAATCGATGTTTAGGTATTCGGGGCATTTTTATTCTTAGTCATAGGATCGAGCTCCACTTTCTGATCGGATTATAATTGATATTCAAGTATTCTAGACATTCTTAATGTTTATTATCTTTATGACCGTGGGATCGAGCTCCTCTCCCCGGTTGGATTATAATCGATATTCAAGTATTCCGGGCATTCTTATTATTAGCCATAGGATTGAGTTTCTCTCTCCAATCGGATTACAATTGGTACTTATGCATTTTAGACATTTTTCTTATTATCTTTATGGTTGTGGGATCGAGCTCTTCTCCCGGTCGGATTATAATCGGTATTCAGGTATTCTGGGCATTTTTATGCTTATTATCTTCATGGTCGTAGGATCGAGCTCCTCTCCCCAGTCGGATTATAATCGGTATTCAAGGATTCCGAGCATTCATATTCTTTGTTGTGGGATCGAGTTCCTCTCCTCGATCTGATTATAATTGGTATTCGACATTCTTATGCTTATTATTTTCATGGTTGTGGAATCGAGCTCCTCTCCCCGGTCGGATTATAATCTGTATTCAGGTATTCTGAGCATTCTTATGTTCATTATTTTCATGATCATGGGATCGAGCCTCCTCTCCTCGGTAGGATTATAATCAGTATTTAGGTATTTCGTGCATTGTTATTCTTTAATTGAATATTTGCTCTTTATATTTCTCCTTTAGTTCTACCTTTTGGTTTGTTTCATTGCCTAGTTGTTACTAGTGTCTGTTTTTCACTTTTGGTGCTATATCTAATTGAATGCCATTGTATCTAACTTCTTATGCTAATTACTAGTTTCTTATTTGATTAATTTTCTCAATTAACTTCCTAAGATGATGCATGCATGGTCAGTGATAGAGAGTTGGCATCAGACACATACCATTTCGACTAGTTTCTTATTTAGTATATGCAATATTAGGAAGGTGACTTTTAAGCTCGATGAATCATTCTGTTTCAAGGTATAGCTACAGGTGGTTTGATAGATGCCTTGTGAAGAGCAAAATACAATGGGTTTTGCCAAGCTTACATGCCTCTTACTGTAACTTGGTCAAGGAGAATAGATAATTGACATGAAAAATTAGGTTTAGTCATAGCTTATAAGAGATCAAAAGCAGGGAGTTTTGATAAGGAGTGCATGAAGGGACCTATATGCTCTAATCTTTACACCAAGAACAATTGAAGATTTGATCATGGATTGAAATCTCGAGCCGTATCATGTGATACCGACGAAAATTTTTGTTCCACCGACGGACTGGCACCGATACAGGCATTCCGACTGGGGGGAGACGCCACCGGAGGCGTCACCTGGGCCCGGCAACGCCACCGGAGGTGTCACCCGGGCCCGACGACGCCTCCGCGCCCCCCCTGTGTGGCCAGTCGCAGTTCCTTTTGTTTT
>NW_027432855.1:0-1024 GCF_044706935.1 Curcuma longa
AATTTTTGAATTATTATATATGCATGCATAATTAAAGTTAAGGCATACTTAGGTAATACTAGGTAATGCTTGGTATAAATTATATTAGCATAATTTAATTAATTCCTAAATTAGTCTTGTCTAGAAGTGGTTGTTGCTCCAATAACCCATAAGGCCTTTGCGTCTTTTGGGGAAGAAGGTCATTGCCTCGCCACAGCCTGGAGACTAATTTTTGAATTATTAAATATGCAAATATAATTAAAATTCCTCGCATTAAATAACTAAGTGGGAGAGGGAATCATTTATTCCCGTGGTCTCCATTACTGGTTTGTAAGTGATGCGTCAAACTTGCGCGTTGGCTATAGTGCCTTCCTCCCCATCGGATGAGTTTGATTGCGGATCACTAGAACAAACTTCCTTTATGGATGGTTATAGGAAATTATTTAGGAATGTATACGTCCACACGATCGTGGCATACAAATCCTAAATAATGGACTTAGTATCAAGTAATGGTGAACACTTAGGCACAATTAATAGTATCCTCCCCATCGGAGTCACTGCTATTATTTGTGTGACCGAAGTCAAACCAACTATTAATTTTATTTGTCATAAAGTTAGGTTGACAAGATAATAAAATTAATGGGTAAAAACCCTCCTCTTACAAATGCTTGAATTCGTATACGTCCACACTATCGTGGCATACGAAATTCCCGGTGTTTGAGGTGTTGGTTGAATTTAAATTATATTGTTTGAGGAAATCAATATAATTCTGAATTCTAAAGTTTTTGACTTTGTGACAGGTCTTAGAATGACTTTCAACCCACTAGCCGTTATTCTCAAAGAAAATAAACTTACTGGTCCTAACTACATAGATTGGAAACGCAACTTGGACATTGTCTTGACTGCGGAGGAGTACAAGTTTGTACTTCTCCAGGAATGTCCTAGCTTACCTGATAAGGATGCGACTGAAGAAGAGATAGAGAGACATAGGAAGTGGATGAAGGCAGATGAGATGGCGCGGTGTTACATTTTGGCATCTATGATA
>NW_027432856.1:0-13437 GCF_044706935.1 Curcuma longa
TGTTATGATCCCAAACTTTATTCACATTATATTCAACATACTTCATATAATTTATGAAATACACCCTAATCTATAATCGGTAAAATTGTAAATCATTCAAATGGTTGTTCGAATTTGATTTGATTTTGGTTAAGTTTTACTTAAGATTGGTTTGTTTAGATATTATCGAGCTCTCAATTCAAGTTTATCTGATTATTTAAAACTTTTATATTTTTAAACTTGTTTAATTGATTATTGATCTTGATAATATAAGTTTATTTGTTCATTTTAAAAGTTTTTTATTTATTTACTATGTTGATAAGAAATTATTAACAAATATGGCTCATAAACTTTGTTCATGAATATGCTCATGAACATTATATTACAACCCCAAGTGGTTAAGTCATGGATATTTTAATGTATTGTTAAATGAGTTTAAATTAAGTCTTGTTGTATTATAGATGTATATGTCTAAGTGTACAGGGATTTAGAAGAATACACAAATATTTGATGGCTCAGGATCCGTTAGAATATAATAAAAGATAGTATGGGACACCCAAGGGACTGGAAAGGATAAAAGCATCGGAGACAACAAAACCTTAGCAAAAGACGCAAACAAGCAAAAATGATAGCACGAGGAAAGGAGCCAACGGGTTCAGTACATCTAATGTATGAGAAACTTGTTATATTTGAGAGGTGTCCTAAGGCAATCATCTTACAGTTATATTATTTATTGATAAATATTAATTCACTATTTAAGTGCATTTTTTTTTGTTTAATTGAATCTTAAACTCAATTACTGAATGTCTATAATATGATTCATAGCATGAGAGAATTTGTGATTGGATCGCAACTAGTGAACATCTCTACATGTATAATTATGAATGTATTAAAATTATCCCTAATCGAGAAATTAATGAACACGAACATCATCAATTCTGTTGAGACTAGCACGTTTTAAACTCCTTAGTTTATTAAGCAGTTGATCTCGTTGGCTGGAGACATTGGATGTTGAGAGTTAAACGTCTATGCTAGTTAAATATAACTAGTTCATTGGAGTGACCTACCTTGAAACTTTATATGGTTCTATACATATATCAATGAAGATCTCAGTGCAACTTAAGTGTGAGTTTCCTTTGACTTGCGGTATTCAAGTCACCTTGGTCATGGAGGCTTATACTTTGACATCTTAAGTAAACATCTTCGAGGGTGTGGATCCGGGATGATTGGGTATAAGTCAAAGTGTTTGAAAGTATTTGAATAGCCCACAGAGGATTCATCGTTTCTTGAAAAAGGATAATTTGAATTTATTTCTTAAAGTTCTTGGGTTAAGCTCTTCTTATGCATTTCATTCTTATTGTTGTTGATTTCTAATATTTTCACTAACTCCTCCTTGATTATTGCTTGGTTTATCAAAGTTTAATTGTTTATCTTTCTCTTAATCTAAGTTAGATTCCTTAGAGTAATAATTTTCATCAAACATTACATTATTTATTTCTTCAATTTTTAGTGTTATCTTATTATACTCTATAACCCCTACTATTTAATGAGTATCTAGAAAAAAACTTTTTCCAATTTTAAATGTAAATTTTTTAAAATAGTCCTTGGTATTTAGAATATGTACTTAAATCCAAATACTCATAAATATTTTATATTGGGTGTTTTATTAAAATAAATTTCATGAGGGGTTTTACTTAGTGATTTGTTAATTATAATTCTATTTTGAATGTAACAAGTCATGCTAATGGTTAGACCTAAAGGTAGTAATACAGTGGAAACTTGTTGCCTCCATGTGTCATGTAGGGGTTGAAGTCATGTTAAGCTGTCAATCAAAACTAAGGTGAGCCCGATGAGGTCCAGAGGTAACAGACTTAAACCTATTGCGAACGCAGGCCCAATCAAATCAATTTGAAGATAAATAGCCCATCTGGCTTGAATATGACCCATGCCTCAACTATCGACTTTGGCCTCAATAGCCAACCTTCATTTAGCCTCGGTCTCGGTTGTCGATCTCCTCTCAGGTCTCATCTACCGACCTTATCTTCAGCTCAGTCTTGGCTGTCAATCTCATCTCTAACTTGGTCTCGACTATTGACCTCCTCTCAAATCTTGTCTTCTGACCTCATCTCCAACTCAATCTCGGTGAACTTCCTCCTCTCAGGTCTCGTCTATCGACCTCAGCCTCAATGGCTAACCTCACCTCCCCTTAAGTCTCATCTGCCGACCTCATCTCCAACTCGATCTTGGCTGCCAACCTCCTCTTGAGTCTCGTCTGTCAACCTTATCTCCAGCTTGGTCTCTGTGGTCAATCTCCTCTCAAGTCTTGTCTGCCGACTTTGGCCTTAGCGATCGACCTCACCTCCTCTCAGGTCACATTTGACAACCTCAGTGGTCAACCCCACCTCCTCTCGGGTCTCATCTATCGACTTCAACCTCAATGGTCGACCTCACCTCCCCTCAAGTCTAGTTTGCTCACCTCATTTTCAGCTAGGTCTTGGCTGCCGACCTCCTCTCAGGTCTTATCTGTCGACCTCATCTCCAGCTCGATCTCAGTGGTCGATCTCCTCTCAAGTCTCGTCTGCCGACATCAACCTCAGCGATCGACCTCACCTCCTCTCGATTGTCAACCTCCTCTCAGGTCTCGTCTACTAACCTTGACCTCAACGGCCGACCTCACCTTCTCTCGATTTTGATTGTTGACCTCCATTTCTTCCACCCCCTGCTTGGGCCCACCTAACTGGTTCATTCGCAAAGACTTGCTCTTCCAAAAAAGGGAAAAATAGTAGTGTGTATCCCAGAAAACACAACAGCAAGAGTAGGTATCTCAGAATAACTCATAAACAATCATGTGTATCTCTGAATGGGCCTTAGATGGAGGCATACATTTCGGAGAATAATGCTATTAATAGCTCTTTAAAAGGCCACCCTCCGAAAGGGGCACAAGTACATACATAAAATCCTAATTTTTCCTAAGTTATTATTTTTCTTCTAAAAAAATTCTAACTTGAGCATCATAATAGTTTGTCAGGATCCATCCCCAATGTCATTTTAATTCTCTTTTGGAGTACTTTTCAGCTATTGTCATCCTTCTCAGCAACAATCTTCAGGGAGCATGCATGTTAGTTTGTTCACTGATCGATGACTTGACCATCCATGGTATTTGTACATTACACCCAAAAATATTAATCAATTGGTCTCAAAGGCAATACAAGAAGTGTTGTAATAACATCAGCTCATATAATCATCGCTGCTAGGCCCCTCCTCTCATCGGGCGTGCCCTCCCTTCCAGGTAGAGTATCACCGTCGTTAGTAGGGGGCTTGCCTATTATGGGCTCCCTCAACGAGGAAACATCCCTTCCTGATGAAGAATCACGTGGGTAGCGAGTGGGGGAGACGTCTCCTCATGACTACAAAGGAAAGACGTCTATCGACAGGGATGAAACCCCTCAAAGAACACCCCTTCTTTAGAAGAATTCTTGAACAAGAGTTGCCATGACATTTTCGACAATCACAATTGGTGGAATACATAGAATTGTCATACCCAGAGGATCATCTGGGTCACTTTGAAAATGCTTCTCTGCTATATCAATACTCTAATGGGGTTAAATATCAAATCTTCCTAACTACCTTGTTAGGCTCGTTCTAGCGATGGTTCAGTCACCTTCCAGCCTCTTCCATCAACTCCTTCGATGATTTCAAAGCTGCATTCTTGCATCAATTCATCAACAGTAAAAGGTATCAAAAGACACCTCTTAACCTATTTACCATGAAACATAAGCCTCGAGAGACCCTTCGAGAATACATCCAATGGTGCAATCAGAATGTTTGGGATGTTCCATTGATCCCTTCAGAAATCTTGACTAGCACTTTTTCCCAAGGTTTGGTAAAGGGAGATTTTTTCAGATCCCTGGTGAAGAAGCCACTAGCGAATTATGCAAAGTTATTAGAGAGGGCTGAGAAATGAATATACCTAGAGGAAACCCAGCTCGCACGTAGAGGCGATGTCACCATGGCCTTTTGCCAGTTAAGAAGTCTCTTCAGCTCTCACAAAGATATAATTAAGACCACCCCGCAACTCCTTAGTTACATCTCGACTCGTTGAGAAGAATGGGCAGTGCAGGTCGTGCCCTCAACGCCTACCTCCATGGAAGAGCTGAGTCAGACATCTCAGGAGGAGACAATTTGTTTCTATACATATCATCAATTGCACACTCACGACACTCAAGAGTGTCATTAGCTCGCTCAAGAAGTCAGTCGAGTCATAAAAGAGGGACGTCAAGGAACGAAAACTTCATCCATTGCTATAAAGTATCTGTCAGGCAAGTACCCTTAGCGCGATGACTTGGAGGATTGATTGAACTCATGTAGATTCAATTTGGCCTCAGGATGAGAAACGGAGCTCCCTCGGCATCGTTCCCCTGATTGTCGAATTGATCGCTGAAGTGATCGCCAAGATGACTGTCAGGATCATGGTAGAGATCATTAAGATGATGCTCCTTATCGAGGTACCATCAATATGATCTCAAGTGGCTCCACGAAGAGAGACTCCAACTGTGCTAAGAAAGTCCACGGACGAAGTTGGAGAGCTTTGGCATAGGCATTGGCAAAGACCAAAAGAATGACCCCCTCTTAAATTTTGGGCCTTGAGACTTAGAGGGGGTCTCTACTCTACACGATGACACTTTGATAATTTGAGTCGTCATCGCTAATTATGATGTGGCTAGAATATTCGTAGATACAGGAAGCTCAATTAATATACTATTTGAGATGCATTGGACCTGATGCAGATCGATCGCAAAGAGTTGCAACCCCATGTCGACAGTTCTGTTCGGATTCATTGGGCATGAAATAAAACTGCTGGGGCAAATCAGTCTTCCTCTCTCACTAGGGAAGGTGCCCTTGAAGAAGATTCAGAGCGCAATCTTCACTGTGGTTGGCGCTCTATCTCCTTACAACATCATCCTTGGAAAGCCAACCCTTAGCACATTCCGGGTAGTAGTCTCTATCTTCCACCAGAAACTGAAGTTCTCTGTGGCCAATCGAGTCGGCTCAGTCAATGGAGATCAAATCATCGCTCAAAAATGTTACATAAATATCGTTAAAACTGACCTTAAGAAGAAGTGGAGAACATAGAGAGAGAAAATACACTCTTGCAAAAAGGATTTGTTCCTCGACCAGTTCATGAGAAGGAAGAAGCTCAAATCATACCTAACCAACCTGATTATATTACTCAGATAGTGACCAACTTAACACCTGAGTTCAAGAAAGACCGTCTATCTCATCCGAAAGAATGATATTTTCACCTGGTTGTCTCACAAAGTCACAGGAGTGGTGTCTACCATAATGAAGCATGACCTCAACATCCTTTTGGAGTCTCAACCCATTAGAAAAAAAAGTGATACTTTAGATCTAAACAAGATAAGATTATTCACAATGAGGTCACTAAACTTCTGAAGGCCAGACATATTCGAGAAGTTCAATTTCCATCCAAGTTGGCGAACGTGGTCTTGATATCCAAATCGAGAGGCAAATGGTGAGTCTGCATCGACTTCCAAAATCTCAATAAAGCCTACCCTAAAGACTATTATTTGCTTCCCAGGATCGATCAACTAGTGAACTCAATCTCAAGGTACGAACTCATCAGAGATGGATTTAAGTAGGGGCTACCCTGAGCTCTAGCCCAGCCCTGTGAGTCTTATAATAATTTATCAATAACTTATTTTGAATATTTCCTAACGGGGTGGTGGCGCAGTTGGCTAGCGCGTAGGTCTCATAGCTCGATGAGTTATCCTGAGGTCGAGAGTTCGAGCCTCTCTCACCCCATTCGTTCTCTTGGTGATGAAGATTAATGCACTTTGGTGATGTCAGGGTTCATCACAACCATCTGATTATCAGATGAGATTGTAAAGTGCCTTCTGAGCCAATATTTTTTTTCTAATTTTTAATTGACATATACAAATCAGTCATTTTAATTAGGTTCTCTCTCGTTAAGGATCCATTTTGCCACTGTTTAAATAATATTCGTTAGTTTGCAAACAATCTGTAGCTTTAAATTAAATTATATGAAGTAAAAAAATATTTCTTTTCTTTACAGATAGATTTAAGTAGGGGCTATGAAGGTGAGATCCATTCGCATCTCTAAAATTTTTCTTTTTTTGTGAGTTGATCTGGAGACTATGGTTCAAAGGAAGAGCTTCCATTTAGTAATCATGCAGATTTTACTCTTTTACACATTTTCGATTTCTCCATTTGTATTGTGGCAAGCATCGCAGACTCTCGTTCATGGTTCCTTTGCTTTTGTTGGCATAAAAAAGATGTTTTCAATATTTCTTTTGTTCTAATGAATGAGAATAACTATTTTTTTTAAAAAAAAAATATTTTTGGGGACAATAATTAATGAGTGAGTTCCAATGAACTTTCACTACTTTCGATTTAATACTTTCGAGGAACAAGAGAAAGAACCTGAAATAGGAGTCATAGTTGTGATTGGATAGTACATTCAGGGGACCCACTTGTGGCCTCTACTTCCACTTGAACAAAATTACATAATATAACTTCATGCAGAGATGAATCCAAAGTTGCGCTATTTTGGGCTCTAATCTAACTTTAAAAAAATTACATAGATATTTATAGTCTACAACTTGGTATCAAAGAAAAATTGATGGATTCTTTGTTTCTTTGTTCATTGTATTTTGATGTTTAACTCACCCCTTCCATACCTAAAGTCGGCATAGTCCACCTCCAATTTCTGGATCCATCCCTGGAACTCATCTGCATGCTAGATGCATATCAGGGATATCATTAGATTCCTTTGACTAAGAAAGATTAAGAAAAGGTTAGTTTCATCACCTCCAACGGGATTTTTTATTATACAATCATGTCTTTTGGATTAAAGAACGTAGGAGCCACTTATCAATGGATTATGGATCGAGTTTTCAAATATCAAATTGGTCGTAACATTGAGGTCTACATGTACAACAAACTGATCAAGTCGTCCCAAGTCGAGAACTTGATTAGTGATATCGAGGAGACATGTAACACCTTACGTAGGTATGGCCTCAAACTAAACCAGTGCACGTGCTTATTTATAGTCAAAAGTAGTCGCTTTTTCAGCTATATCGTTACCGAGAGAGGAATAGAAGTCAACTCCAAGAAAGTCCAAACTTTACAAAACATGGCTTCACTGAGAAACATCAAAGAAATCCAAAGACTAGTGGGCGAATTATCACCTTGTCATGATTTATCTCTCAATCTGCCGCCAAAAGCCTTCTATTCTTCAAAATATTGTGCAAAATGGTCTGATTTTCATGTGATAAAAAGTGTGAGCAAACTTTTGCTGACCTCAAGACATATTTGACAACCCTACCTATTTTGTCCAAGCGCGTAGCATGAGAACTCTTGTGGCTATATTTGTTAGCTTCCGAAGGGGCTCTCGGCTTGTTCCTGGTGTAACAAGAAGACAATATCCAGCAACCCATCTATTTCTTGAGTCATCTGTTAAAGGACACTAAAACTTGCTACACCACACTGGAGAAGCTTACTCTAGCATTAATGTTGATAGCTCGTAGACTCCAACCCTATTTCCTCTGCACCTATAGCCGTCAAGTTGGGTTAGGCCCGCTGGGTTGGCCCGCCCCGCCAAGAAATTTAGGCGGGTTGGGTTGAAATTTTATCAACCCATTTTAAGATGGGTTGAGGTGGGTTGGCCCGCCTAGGCCCGCGACCCGCGTGGGTTAGCCCGCGACGGGCTTGGGTTGGCCCGCGGGTTGAGAAAGTGTATTTATTTATTTTAAATTTTAAAATTAAAATATAAAACTTAATGAATTAGTGGGTTTCATCTATTTAAAATACAATTTAAGCTTAAAAATTATAATTTAAACTTAAAACTTTCAACTTAATCAATTTAAATTATACTTCAAACTTAAAATTTTTAATATTTTTTTATTTTTTAACAGGCACGCGGGTTGACCCGCCTAACCCGCGACCCGCCTTGAGTTGAGTTGGGTTGGAGATTTCCCAACCCGTCAAATTGGTGGGTTAGCCCGCCCCGCCCCACCATATGATGGACCCGTCATGGGTTAGCCCGCCCCACCATGGGTTGGTCCGTTTGACAGCTCTATCTGCACCCCATCACGGTCCTCACCAACAACACCTTAGGTTGGGTGCTGACTAACCCAGAGGCTTCAAGACGCTTGATAAAGTAGACCATGGAGCTCTATGAATATAACGTTCGATACCAACCAAGGGTGGTCATCAAGGCTCAAGCCTTTGTCGACTTCCTAATTGAGACCTCCAACTTAGAACTACAAGAGATTTGGAAGAATTTTGTAGATTGATCGGCTACCAAGAAAGGAAGCAGAGTCGGGATGTTATTATACTCATCTCGTGGAGACACTCTGCAACTGACAATAAAACTCCACTTTAAGGCCTCAAACAATGAGGGCGAATATGAGGTCTTACTCATCGGCCTTCAGGCAGCCAGATATGTGGGAGCAGTCTGGGTTATCATTCACTCGTATTCATAGTTAGCAACTCAATAGATTGAACGTACCTTTGAGGTTTGCAACAATTGGCTTCGACAATATACCGAAGCTTTTGAGAAACTAAAAGATGATTTTTAGGATGTTATTATCCAAAAACTCCACTTTAAGGCCTCAAACAATGAGGTCGAATATGAGGTCTTACTCATCGGCCTTCAGGCAGCCAGATATGTGGGAGCAGTCTGGGTTATCATTCACTCGTATTCATAGTTAGCAACTCAATAGATTGAACGTACCTTTGAGGTTTGCAACAATCGGCTTCGACAATATACCGAAGCTTTTGAGAAACTAAAAGCTGATTTTTAGGATGTTATTATCCAAAAAGTGCCTCAATCTGAAAATCAAAAGGTAGATGAATTGGCTAAATTAGCAAGTTCGTTAATAACATGGGAGCATAAGGAACCTATCGCTCAAGATCAATTGATTGCTCACATCGATCGAGAAAATAGCCTAGTTGAGCTCGTTGACTAGAGGGTTCCCATCATCGCGCCTTGTTAAAATATATATGGGACTCTACCTCAAGATTTGGATCAGGATAGGTTACTCAAAAGATGAGCGGCATACTTCACTTTGGTAGGAGATGCCCAATATAAGCAAGTATTTTCTCGCCCTTTACTCAAGTACCTCAACTCAAATGAGGTTGGCTACGTCATGCAAGAGATTCACCAAGGTATTTGTGAAAATCATATTAGAGGATGGACTCTAACATGAAAAGTCTTGATAGCTGGCTATTTCTAGCCCACACTTCAAGATGGCATGGCCCAACTGATCAATACTTGTCTGAACTGCCAGAAGCATCAATATTTGCCCCGATCATCCTACAGAGTTACTAAAGATTGCAATTGTCTCTTGCTCCTTTGATTAATAGGGAATAGATATTATGGGAACCTTCCTAACATGACCCAACCAGAAGAGATTCCTTCTGATTACTGTCAACTACTTCTCCAAATGGATGGAGGCAGAGCCCTTCGCACCGATCACTAAGGAAGTCATCCTCAAATTTCTCTAGAAGAACATCATTTATCGATTTGACATCCCTTGCAAATTGGTGTCAGATAACGATCGATAATTTTAAGATCGTAAGCTCAAAGAGTGGTGTCAAGGGCTCGATATCCTTCAAGCTTTCACTTTTGTAGTCTATCCTTAAAATATGGGCAAGCATAGGTAGCTAATCAAGAACTTGTCTAAGACTTCGAGATAAAATTAGATCAGGTACAAGGCAATTGGGTTACGAGCTACTCGGCATCTTGTCGGCTTATAGAACTACTCTGAGAGACAACTCAAAGATGACATATTTCCATCTCGTCTATGGGGGGAGCCGTGGTCCCCATCGAGATGGAGCTACTCGACTCACATCTTATCGTTAATGCATGCGCCAAACCTATAATAAACGAGTCATCCCTTGATCATTTCAGGTAGGAGATTTTGTTGGAAAAAAAGTAAAGTCTGTGGGAGATGTCAGGAAGTTAGAACCATGATGGAAAAGACTTTATCAAATCCTTCATTGACTCAGTAGTAGGTCTTATTATCTGGAAGATCTTGAAGAAAGAGAACTTGGCTGACCTTGGAGTGTCATACACCTTAGGTTTTATCACACCTAAGCTCTAGGGTCGGGTATCAGAGTTATGTTCTATTTAATTCTAGTTAATTACTCTCTATTAAATAAAGTTATAGTTTCTTCTCGTATCTCTATTTTTCGCAACATAACCTTATGAAAGACATGAAACACTGAACCTCGAACTCGCGACATAGCTTTACGACAGACATGGAGCGTCAAGCCACGAGCTCACGACATAGTCTTACGATAGTTATGGAGTACTAAGCCTCCAACTCATGGCATAACCTTACAACAGACATGGAGCACCGAACCCCAAGCCCCAAGCTCACGACGTAGTCTTACGATAGACATGGAGCATCGAGCTTCAATATCGCGACTTAGCCTTATGACAAACATGGAACATCAAGTCCCAATCTTGCGACATAGCTTTACGATAATCATGGAGCACCAAGCCCCGAGATCATGACATAGTCTTACGATAAGCATGAAGCATCGATCCTCGAAATTGAGACATAGCCTTATTACAGACATGGAGCACCGAGCCTCGAGCTCGCGACATAGCCTTATGATAGGCATGAAGCACCGAGCCATGAGCTCATAACATAGTCTTATGACAGACATAAAGTACTGAGCCCCGAGCTCGCGACATAGCTTTACAACAGATATGGAGCACCGAGCCCCAAACCCACGACATAGTCTTACCATAAACATGGAGCACCAAACCCTGAGCCCATGATAAAATCTTACAACAGGCATAAAGTACTGAGCTCCGAGCCCCTGATATAGTCTTATGATAGACATGGAGCATTAAGCTCCGAGCCTGCAACATAGCCTTACAACATACATGGAGCATCGAGCCCCGAACTCCTGACATAACCTTACTATAGGTCCCCAAGGATGTCCGCATCTCTACAATGGTATAATATTGTCTACTTTGAATGTAAACCCTCATGGCTTTGTTCTTGTGTTCTCCCCAAAAGGCCTCAAACCAATGGAAATATCTTCCATCCGTTTAAACTCATGATCTTTTTGTTGGGATGTATACCAGAATCCTAGCTGTGTAAATAAATATTCTGAACGGTTTTTTAAGACTTTCCCATCACTTTTCCATGTGCTTTAGATGTAGGACTATGTTTGCACCCTTGCAATCCAACAATCCTCCCTTAAACAAAGGACCACAGGCCCCCCTCAAACGGAAAGCCTCCGTTTAATGTCTGAATCCTCGACCCACCAAGACTTCCTGCCCCTTGGTCCACCCTGACCTACTAAGACTTCCTGCCCAGCCGCAACCAGGACTTCCTGCCCTTCGATCCACCTGACCTACTAGGACTTCCTACCCAGCCGCAACCAGGACTTCCTGCCCCTCGGTCCATCCGACCTACTAGGACTTCCTGCCCAGCCGCAATCAGGACTTTCTGCTTGGTGTCTGGTCCTCTTGATTCAGACACGGGATCACCCACTTCCTTTGTTTCAGGTTCAACCCACATGGTTAGATCTGGATCATGACTTTTCTGGCAGTTAGTCCGATGAAGAGTGGTCTCGCTCTGATACCACTTGTTGGGTCCCCAAGGATGTCCGCATCTCCACAATGGTATGATATTGTCCACTTTGGACGTAAACTCTCATGTCTTTGTTCTTGGGCTCTCCCCAAAAGGCCTCAAACCAATGGAGATATCTTCCATCCTTTTAAATCCATGATCTTTTTAATGTGCTTTAGATGTGGGACTATGTTTGCACCCTTGCAACCTAACACTTACGATAGACACGGAGCATTGAGCCCCGAGCTCGAGACTTAGCCTTACGATAGACATGAAGCATTGAGTCCCGAGCTCATGAGAGGCATGGATCATCGAGCTACGAACTTGCGACTTAGCCTTACAACAGGCATAAAGCACCGAGTCACAAGCTCACGACATAGCCTTACGACATACATGGAGCATCGAGCCCCAAGCTCCAAACTCATGACATAGTTTTACGACATACATGAAACCAAGCCCCGAGCTCGTGGCATAGTCTTACCACATACATGGAGCACCGAGCCCCAAGCTTGCAAGATTGCCACGTGTATAATTTGTTGTGTGTACAGAAAACCAACTCAAAAGAATACATTTCCAGTACTTTGCCTCCTTCATCTCCTTAGCATCCTTCGCCTCCCTTTCACTTACAAAAATATCTTCACAACCTTAGGCAAACTCAATCGTAGACGACTGAGTTCGAAGGTTCATGAAACTAGGAAAAGGTTTTTGATCGACCGGATCTTTCGGTCCATTGTACCAACAATTCGATCGACCGAAGCACAAGATAATCATTATTTGTAATGTAGGTTATCGTTAGAGTTGGATCAGTTGATCGAATATTGGGATAAGGCAATTGGAAGTCATGTGAAAGTTGATCTAGCAATAGAGATCTGATATAAGTAGAATCGGGTGATTGGAGTTCAAGGTTGGACCCCTAGAGGATACGTGGCAACAGATCTAGAGAAGTTATCCAAAGCTAACTAAGTTTCAATCGATCAATAAGTTATTAGGTTGATTGAATGTATGCCACATCAACTAAGGGATGAAGACTCCTTAGTGGATCAGATCGACTTGCCACGTCAGTAGTTTTTGATCGGCTAAATAAGTCTTTCTGGTCAATCGAAGGTGCCACACACTCGAGTGGAGGCTATAAAAAGAGATGAGGCGCTTAGTCAAAGAGATAACACACATCAATGACCCAAGCTTCTATTTTCATTCAAAGTGCTTTATTGTTTCCCTTCTTTTTGCATTCCAAAATTGTAAGTGGTTTCTCCACCTCTGGCACTTTATCAAAGAGGAGAAAGATAGCGGACGAGCGTTCTTGTACATAGGCTTTGTAGTGGCAATCTAGAAATTGTGAACTAAGTAAATAACCGAGCTCATTGTGTTTATATTTATACTTATTTCGATTAGTGAATTGCTATTTATCCAATCAAACACATATGGAATGTGCACTCAAATAGTGAATTGCTATTTATCCAATAAATAGTATAACCGTAAGGCGATTGCCTTAGGACACCTCTCAAATCCAACACATGGAGCATCGAGCCCCGAGCTCGTGGCATAATCTTACCACATGCATGGAGCACCGAGCCCCAAGCTCGCAAGATTGCCACGTGTATAATTTGTTGTGTGTACAGAAAACCAACTCAAAAGAATACATTTCCAGTACTTCGCCTCCTTTCATCTCCTTAGCATCCTTCGCCTCCCTTTCACTTACAGAAATCTCTTCACAACCTTAGGCAAACTCAATCGTAGATGACTGAGTTAGAAGGTTCATGCAACTAGGAAAAGGTTTTTGATCGACCGGATCTTTCGGTCCATTGTACCAACAATTCGATTG
>NW_027432857.1:0-2445 GCF_044706935.1 Curcuma longa
TAGCAGTTACAGTCGTAACTGTTACCATATGAACAAGAACAGTAAAAATTTATATTGTAGTAGTTATAAATTTTAAAAAGGGATAGGAATTCATATTATAACAATTATAAAATTGTAATTATTACAATTGTTCAGTAATTATAAAATTTTAATTGCTATAATAGGTCTGACTAATTTAATATTTAGGTGAGAAATAAATATTTAACCATATAGAATAGTATTAAAGAGTATAGAATAGTAGTAAAGAGTATTTAGATAATGTGAAACGTCATTTGATCAAATATTAAAATGAAATTGCTCTTTGATAATTTAAATAATTTAGAAATACAAGAGATCCTTTTTTATTTGACTTTTGCCCTTTTTTTCATTGTTTTACCAAAGTGCCCACTTAAACTTTTTTTCACATTACTTCCTTCCATTTCAAAAATTACCTAACTAGAGTAGTTTCGTTCGAATTCATTTCCATTTGTAATTTTGGAAAACCGACGGTCTTAATTAGGTTAAACAACTCGTTTTCCAGACCAATTAAATTGAGGTTTGACTTTTAGAAATAAACTCTTAGGCTCAAAGGAATTGACTGATAACACTTGTTGAATTATCTAAATGTCAACACAAAATTTTGAAAGGAAATGCCATTTTAAAAAATCAGCTAAAAGTTTATCTGGAAATTTATAATTTCGACGAAATATTAAACCATAATTTTCTACAAGAGAAAAAAATTAAATGTTATTTTAACCAGAAATAATAAGAATTTGGCAAGAAAATATTTTCTTGTAGTTTTTTTATATCATAAATAGTTAAATAATTTATTTATTTTATTAGGAAGGTTCGTTAAAGATCTCCGGTCTCGGTCTGCCACCGATTCCAGCCTTTCCTACTTGTTTATTAGGGTTTGGTTTCTTTCTCTTTGATTTGGTAGATCTCGTCGCCGAATTCTTCTTCGCCGGCCACGATGTTCCTTGTCGATTGGTTCTACGGCGTCCTTGCCTCCCTCGGACTGTGGCAGAAGGAAGCTAAGATCCTCTTCTTGGGTTTGGACAACGCCGGGAAGACCACGCTGCTTCACATGCTCAAGGATGAGGTCGGATCCCTTTGATTTCCTTTTGCTAGATTGCTTTTTGGTGCCTCTTTCGCTTCAATTTGTTGGTGTTTCGAAATGTAGAGGTTGGTTCAGCACCAGCCGACGCAATATCCGACATCGGAGGAGCTTAGCATCGGGAGGATCAAGTTCAAGGCTTTTGACTTGGGCGGTCATCAGATCGCTCGGCGTGTCTGGAAGGATTACTACGCTAGGTCTATTTCTTTCCACAGTTTTGTCTTTCGTCGAGTAGTTTCTCTTTCTATATATCTCTATCTCTCGAGGATAATGGGGCACGAAAATTGCACAATGACATTCCGTTAGCCATACGTGGAAGATCTATCAGTTGGGCGGTAGTAGATGTAGGGTCCCCAAGGATGTCTGTATTTCCACAATGATATGATATTGTCCACTTTGGGCCTAGCCCTCATCCTTTGTTCTTGGGCTTTCCCCAAAAGGCCTCAAGTCAATGGAGATATCTTTCATCCTTTTAAACCCATGATCTTTTCCATGTGTTTTAGATGTGGGACTATGTTTGCATCCCTTGCAACCCAACAATCCCCCCCCTAAACAAAGGACCACAGGCCCCCTCAAACGGAAACCATCCGTTTGATGTCCAATCCTCGACCCACCCCACTTCTGCCTCTCGGTTCACCCTGACCTACTAGGACTTCCTGCCTGGTGTCTGGTCCTCTTGATTCAAGACACGGGAACACCCACTTCCTTTGTGTAAGATTCAACCCACATGGTTAGATCTGGATCATGACTCATCCGGCGGTTAGTCCGGTGAAGAGCGACCTCGCTCTGATACCAATTGTAGGGTCCCCAAGGATGTCTGTATCTCCACAATCACATGATATTGTCACTTTGGGCCTAAGCCCTCATGGTTTTGTTCTTGGGCTCTCCCAAAAGGCCTCATGCCAATGGAGATATCTTTCATCCTTTTAAATCCATGATCTTTTCCATGTGTTTTAGATGTGGGACTATGTTTGCATCCCTTGCAACCCAACAGTAGAGATAAGTATGAAGTCATATCAGAAGATGGTAAATTAAGAAAGAGAAACTATAATCTGTAATGGAGAGATGATCATTGTTCGTATTTCGCTTCTAATCTTCTCTAAAGACAACACTTTAGGTAGTGAAGGTAAGTTGTACCGAAGTCATAAAGGAAGAAGGTAAATTAAGAGAGAGAGACTATAATCTCCTGTTCACCAACTTTTCTAAAGACATCAGCTTGGGGTAGTCTGTTGTTTACATAAATCATTCCTTTATGTTGCCAACTTTCTTTTAAGAAGGTTTTTTTTTCTGAAGGGGATTCATATTATTATCTCACGAATCAATATGCTGATATCACCTCTTCTAGAGTG
>NW_027432858.1:0-15471 GCF_044706935.1 Curcuma longa
TCCATCGAAAATTCAGCTCTTGAACAGATAAACTCATTAACCCTATCTCCACCAAAAATCAGATTGGAACAGAATCCATCTCAATCTTACCGAAACCCAACCGAACAGAGAAACTCCAAAATTCAGAAATCTCACATCGGAGCAGACCAACTAGAAGGATCGGCTTCAACGAACTTACCTCTGTTGCCCTAATCAAAATCTGATTCCTCTTTTGCGGCCGGAAGGCTTCTCGCGAAGGAGGAAGAGGCGACGAACTCTGCTTCTCAGGCGGACGACTTGAGGGAGAAGGGAGGCAGCGCTGCGGCCGTCGGGCTGCTCGATCTCGGCTACGGCGACGGAGGATCGCGGAGGTCGGAATCAGCGGCGGCAGGGTTGCGCGCGGGCGCCGGAGACGCGAGGTGCCGGTCGCACGAAGGACCAAGGTGGCGCGGCGGCGGTCGTGCAGAGGGGCGATCGCGGGGAGGAGGCGCGGCGCGGGCAGGGGGAAGCGTCGCGATTCACGTTATATCGAGGAACCTTTTAAACCGGGATTTGGTTTGGGCGATCACGCGGTGGGGCTGAACCAAATCACTTGATTTATTAATTAAATAAATTTTAATTTAATCTAAATCAATTTTGTTCATTTTATCTTCATAAAACATCTTAAATCCAAACGAGAATCTTAAATCCAATCAAGTGTAAGTTTCCTCCCGCCGGTGTCTTATTCGCATAAGTTTCAATTTTGGTCGATCTCTGCTGTTTTTCTTTGAATCATGCTTTTGAATCATGCAATTGTACTAAGTTCTTCCATACATATATTGAATGCTTTGACAAACAAACGGTATAAGAATGCAACAAACAACACTAACTATATGACTATAGAACACTCACTATATGATGTGTGACTCCTAAGAGAACCAAAATATCTCAATCCATGTGTTTATCTGCCTGGCAGAAATACATCACTTTATCATAGTAATTATGATAAAGTGATTGGAAGTTTTAACTTTTACCTTTAGATGGTGCTAAGTATGATCATATATAAGAGAGGTTCATAATATATTAATCAGAATATGAAGACCTACCACATGTACGTACCATCCATTTTGAACTCTATACCTGAGCTTAGGAAAGTAGTGATGGAGGCAACCACAAAGATTAAAGAAGATGCATTTGAGTATCACCTCTTGTCTACATTATCATTTGTGGAAAACACAAGCAGTGAAGCTAGCGGCCTCCAGAATTGCATATGGATATAAGATCATTTTAAATAATATTGGAAATAGATATAAATACGTTGCACATTGTTCCGGTCAAAAACCGACGACAATCAACCCACCAGTCAAGAAGATGTCACCTCAACCGATACGGGTCCGGGGAGGAGGGGGACTTGCAAAATGAACACGAACGAACGGATTAGCTGGTGCCGGGGGATCCCGGCAGGCCACTCCAACGCTCAAGTCAGTCCTCCGGTGAAGAGAGTAGTATCACAAAGAACAGATGTAGTAGTTAGAATGCAAGAGATTGGATATCTGATTAATACCTGCGTGCGAATTAATATACCTTCGAAAAGAACCTTCCATCTGGCAGGAGGAGCAAGCTATGGAGGTATCCAGGGGAACCAAGCTTGGGCGTGTCTGACATCTGTACCGGTAGAGTGGCATCTAGGAGACAGGGACGACACTCCTATAACTGCCCCGTTGCGAGATGTCACACGTCACCCTTGTCGTTTAGCCGGAAGTAGGAAAGTAGCTGCAGAGACAGGATGGGGTCGTGGGTGCAGCTTTCCCCTGCACGACCGTTCACACGCTTGGTTGTCTGTAGTACAGTCGGGTGTTAGTAAGACTTGAGCATGGGTTGATGTCGGAATGGGAAAGGGACCCGGGACTAGTGAGGACTGGGTTTAACCGGGTGTAGTGAACAAAGTAAAGGGTCGAGTGGACCAGGTAGACTGAGCAATATGTAAGCATAGATTATGGGTGCCCAGGCAAAGGGGCGCACTGCAGCATAACCATGGGAAGTATAGACCAGGCACAGGATGGCCGGGTGGGGCAGATGCCGGGTCTGAGTCTGCTAGGATAAGCTTGAGGACTAGTTTACCCGGGAAGCTGCATAAGGGAATGGGGCTGGCCCGGGAAAGAGTGAGACCTTATTATCCTGGGCGAGAGCAACAAAGGCCCGGGTTGGCCGGACAAGAAGACCATGGCCCCTAACCTGGCAGGCCAGGTGTTGTGGCGGGATGGCCGAGCAAGATACCCGGCCAAGCTAGGTGGAACGGGTTGAGCTAATCGGAATGAACTGTACTATGAGTTTCCCGGGAAACACTCCCGTAGTGTGAAGTATCCTTGGGCCAGGCTGTAGCTGCCTTATCCCGGGCGAACAGGCGAAAGGCCGGTGCTGGCTGGGTAAGATAGTGCCGGGACTCATCGAGGTAATCGTCTGGTCGGGGAAACCGAGTGTCGGGTCCCATGACTCGGGTAAGCCACTAAGGCTATCTGGGTCCCAGACCCTGGGGCCAGGATCGTGGACCCCGGGTCCGGCCAAATAGGGCAAGCTATTGACCTTCCCGGCCACGTAGGATCAGGCAAGACTTTCCTGACTGTGGGCCCCCGAGACGAGCCAGGTAGGACTAACTATTGACCTTCCCTGCCACATCGGACCGGGCGAGACCCACCGCATCACAAGTCTCCCCATCAAGTCTAGTCGAAGGAGGTGCGCTGACTGACTAGACACGTCGTCTGTTCAAACTTGTTTTGAGCAAATCTGCCTCGAGGTTTGTGTGGAAAAGGCACGCAGCTTGGGCAACACCCCATGCTGACGTGTCCTCTGTGAGATATCAGACACGTGCCGGTGTCAGACTTTTGATGATACGGATCGCATGTGTGCAGAGAGGATAGTCATTTGCCGCTGTCTAGGACACGTGACCATTACCTTGTTTTGAACGTGTGGCGTTGATCACTCCTTGGGAGGATAGTCATCTCATCGAACGGTTCTAGCACTCAGCGATACTGTATATATGAACCCTGGAGTGACCTTTCGCTACGCTACTGTTTCGTCATCGTCTTCATCGCCACTTCGGTAATCCTTCTCTGGTAGCTCCGTTTCACACTTTTTTTCTCTTCCAACAATGTCTTCCGAAGCTCCCTGGTATGAACGTCAAGTGTCCAAGTGCGATAAGGATACACTCCTACTCCTCCGCTCCCAATATTGCATCCCTCGAGACCATATTTTTGGTCGACCAACTTCAGACTATCGTCCACATAGGCCTCCGCCAGGGTACGCCACCTTCTTTCTGAATCAGTTGTCTGGAGGCCTACGATTCCCTCTCCCTGCTTTCTTTCGTGAGTTGGCCGACTTTTACAATATAAACGTCGCCCAGTTTTCTCCGGAGTCTTTCCAGATCATCTGTGGGACGGTGATTGTTTGTCGCCTGTATAACATTCCTCTGGATGCTTCCTTATTCCACTCCTTTTATTCGTTAAGAGGCTTTCGGACCGACCTCTTTTCCCTCTCTACAAGACCGGACTTTGAGTTCCTGAGTAACCCTGTTCCCGCGAATGAGGAATGGGAGAAGTACTATTTTTATATCAAACCTCCTCAAGCGTATTCCTGGGTCGGCCGATGGGCCAGGAATTTGCCATCACTACCTCTACCAATCGCCGCTTCTTCCAATAGAGCCGTGGGTGAGGTTCGCCAGATACTTGAGGGCCTCAACTTTGATCTGCAGAAGGTTGTCTGCAATGAGGCTCTGTTGTACCGCACTGGGTTGAGTCCGACCAACATCCCGCTGGGGGACACCCTATGTAAGTAAGGCATGGGTACATTAGTATGTTAATGCTTCGCTATGCAGCTGATGCCATATTGCCCTGCAGACCGGGTTATATCGGAGCATTCTGTTAACGGGGCCATAAAGTGGGAGCTGGCACGTTCTAATAATCTTCGAGTAGCAGAGGACCCAGCTGGTGATTCTTGGTTCAAGATACCGACGACGACGAAGGCCAAGAAAAAAGGTGCCTAGAGGTCCAAACCGAGTAAGGCGTCGTCAATGACTAGGTCACAAAGGTCTAGCAGGGCACCTCCGAAGATTGAGCCACAGAGGCCAATTGAGGCATTGCCGGTGACTCGGCTCCGAAGTGCCAGGCAACCCCTGAGGGCAACACCCCTATCGACTATGCCCCCATTGCCGGAGGCCATCTCGCCAAGTATTCCTCGGGAAGCCACGGGGGTGCTGCAATCTTCCCCGATGATGACGCCTAATATTCCGCAGGAGATCACCCCAGTAGCGAGGTCTCCTGAGATCGCGCCCTTGCCAGGGGCCCCACAAGCATATTCCCCACGAACTCCGGTATCTGGGTCAAGGCCAGAAGGGAATCGGCCACGTGAGAGGGGAGTGGTAATACAATCTCCTAGCGAAGCCGACAGCCGGAAACGTTGCCTAGACGAGATTCCCCCCCCCCCCCCCCCCCCCCCCCCCCCCGTCTTCTCATGGCTGCTCCCCTCGAACTCACGCTAAGGGGAAGAGACCAGCTAGGGAGAGGGAACCTTCCTCCAGCAGATCGGAGGAGGATCGGATAGAGACCGCTCAAGCTTCCTCTCCTCCGGAGTGGGCAAGACCGATTGCCGGATTCTTCCTTACTCTACCTCCTTCGGGTGCTTCTTCTTCTTCCGCTCACCCCACTAGGTTCCGAGGTGACGCCAGCCTGGTGGGCGCTCCCGAGGCGGTGCAGGAGCAGCTCCAACATTACGAGCGTGAGGTGCTCCCTAGGTTGGGTCCAATTGATATCAACGAGAGTTTGATTGAGTCTCAAATGAAGGTAATAGATGTTTCATGAATAACGGTAATTCTTTATAACCATATTTGATCTTCCTTGTTGGTCTGGGTGGACCAGGCCGGACAAGCACAGGAGGTTCTCCGCCAGCAACTACTTAAGCTGGAAAGAGATTATGCCCTCCTGGAGGATGAAGTAGCAGTTCTCCGAGGTCAGCAGCCACCGCACGCATCGCCTGTGGTTATTTATAGGTCCGTGATCGAACTGCAAGATGAACTCGAGCGAGAGGTCCGAGCCCGTCAGGAGGTTGAAGAACGGTTCAAGGATTACCAGGCTTGGACCAAGGATCTTCCTAAACAGGTGCAAGAGCTGAAGGATCAATCCTTGGCTGATAAGTGTGCTCTGGAGACTGCACAAACCTATGAGCGACAGGCCAGAGAGGAGCACTTGCACGCGGAGTATCTGCTGGCCCTTCGAGAAGAAGAGGTACGAACTCTACAGCGGGAGGTGGATACTCTGAGGCCTAGACTAGCTGAGTCACAATCCCGCGAGGCTGGCCTACGGTCAGATCTGGCCAAGCTGACAGCCAGTCAAAGAAGACGCGAGAAGATTTTGTTCGAATTGGGAGCGCGGGGAATGATCCGTCAACTTTCCCAGGCAGGGGTAAACACTAGCAGCTTGGATCCCCGGTCATTAGATATCCGCCAGTTGTGGGCGGAACTTCCTGCCTCCATAAAGGCCTTCTTCTCAGAGACTCAGGATGTTGAAGCCAGTACTTCTCGGTCAACTCCTCCGGCTGCCCGGGTCCAAGCTCCGGGAACAGGCACGACTCTAGTGGTTCCAGCGGTTACTCCGTCCATCGAGAATCCTGCTAGGACCAGTCTACAAGACCCAGCTCCGCCTGCTGCTACTGGGGAATCATCGCGGCTCACTGGTCAAGTGCCACAAGGCACTCCGAGAAGGGATGCAGAGAACTAGTAGATGTCTGAGAGTTGGCCAAGGCCTTTTTCTTTCTCCTGTGATTTGCTTGGCGTGTACGCAAACTTTATCTCTATGTTTTTGTCAACGCGCTGAATTTTCTGTGATAGTGTTCGGTTTCTTCCTTCCATTTTCTTCCTTATTGTCAAGGATTTTAAGCTGAAGGTTACGATCCTAAATAATGGGGCCCAACCCATCTGATGATATTGTTATCCCGGGCTTCCATCTCGGGCTTTAACGTGTTATTCGAATTGGGGGCCTGCTTACAGGCATATGAACTAACGGGGACGAAGAACGGTGACGGTAACGACATTAAATGTCCGAATAGGATATCAATTTCGAAAAGGGGGAAATATACCTTTTGATCGCGCGAGGCCGCATTCCTCACTAACAGGTGACGTGAGAGGCGGCGTGCCCAGCCTGTTTGTTCCTAGTGGTAGCCACGTGGCATATGATGATAGGTCACTGACAAGGGTCGTGGGAGCGAGGAGAGCAGTACGATGGACTTCAGACCGTTGAAACTTAACCGCCTCGATCGGATGCTTCGTTTTAAATGGATAAACTCCTCAACCCTAATCGCCCGACTTCTCTCCTAGGTCATTCATCGACAGAGTTTCTTCGTGTCTGTGAACTTCTCCCTCTCAAGCCTGTGTTCATCGTAAGCTCCTCTCCTTCGAGCCAACTTTTCCTTTTTCTATTCTTCTCGCCCTTTTTGCCTCCTCGCATCATGTCAAATTCCGTAAAGTGGTATGAGTCGATGCGGTCCACCTGCACCCAGGACATCCTTTCCCGGCTGCAGGCGGAAGGGAAGATCCCCGGAGATCATGAGGTTCGCCTTCCATCGACGGAAGATAGGATACACCGGCCCCCATCTGGTTTCCTAACTTGTTTCTTGTGTCAGATAGCCAACGGTCTTAGGTTTCCCATACCTCCCTTCTTCCTAAGCGTAGCGAGGCTTCTTGATATTAGCCCGACTCAACTAGCCCCTAACGCTTATGGCTAGCTTTGCGGTACAATCATAGTGTGCAAAGCGTACCGAGTTGCCCTAGACGCCCAACTGTTCTGCGCCTTGTTTGGTTGCAAAGAGGGTGAGAGAGGGGTTTATTACTTTAGGAGCAGGCAAAAACATACTTTCCTTGCCGAATTACCATCCTCCCATAAAGGATGGAAAGAATGCTTCTTCTACATACGACCACCGTCTCCTAATCCATGGCCATGGGTGTGGAGCACTAGTCCACCTTCTATACCCCCATTAGCTGAGTGTCATCGATCACGCGTCTTCCAGCAGGCCGTAGCCACCTTAAGGGCCTTGAAATTCTGAGCGGGTCATCTCCTGAAGAACGAGGGATTGCTATTTCAAGCAGGCCTGAGCCAAGTTCAGGCGCCCGGAGGAGCTCCGCTACGTAAGCTTTCCCTTTGTTATGGTAACTCCACTTATACTGACTAACTTCCTTGATGATCTTGTAGGAAAACTGTTCAAAAAGGCTTCGATGGATGATTCCTTCATCCCTATTTTGGACTGGGGTGACGCTACGTTGGATGAATACTTGAGGGTTCCTGAAGCTGACGGCGCATCTCAGGCACCGACAGACCCCTCGTTGTTATTTCTGCCGTCCCCTCTGCGAGAGATAGCCGATCAACCAAGACTCATCTTGGGGGCGCCCGGGGATGAGAGAACTCTGGCCGAGGGACAACATGAACCTGATATGGCCGCCATAGAAGCAATGTGGGAAGAGGATGTGGAGCTTCTGCCGCCATCCGAGATACGTCGTCAATCCAGCTCTGCCGCTGAGCCGGCCAAATCGGACTTACCCGGCGCTGAGTTAGAAGCTGGGACTACCGCCGGACTATCCGTGGACGCAAGGACCGGGCAAGAGTCGGCACAGTCTTCGGGTGGTGGCTGGCATCCTATGGGATTCGCCTTCGCCACAACATAGCCATGTCATAACCATCTCCCCGGGAGATAGTCCTCCGGTGAAGAAACGTCGAACGTCTCGGAGACGACTAGTTCTCCGGGAGAAGGGTTCGCTCTGACTTAGGCGATGTCCCGTCGGAGGGAGCGACACTAGGGGAAGACAGGGTTGAGGTTAGGAGTTACCCCTTGGATCCATCCAAAGGTACCAACGCGGGTCAGGTACCGATGATTGGCGCGCCAGAGGCAGGCGACACGCAAGTTCTCCCCAGGCCCACGCCCCTTGAGTTAAGTAAACGCATGCTGGATTCCAATAATAAGGTAATCCCCACACTTGCTATGTTGTCTCATGATGGGTCCTTCATCACATATTCATGTTTTCAGTTTTCTCGGGACCTCCATGCCTTGTATGACATGCTGGAAGAGGCAGCGACCGCGGCCTGTAGAGAAGCCAAGCAGGTCGAGGAGAGGCGACTTTCAGCCAAGGCGGCTCGGGAGGAGGCTATGGCCGAGGCGGATTGATGTCGTAAGCAGTCCTTGGAGTATCTTGCCCGGGCCACCGACCTTGAGAAGGAGCTGGCCGACCAAAAGGGGTTGGTTGAGTCAGCCGTCCAGAAGGAGCAAAGAATGGCCGAGTCTTGTGCCCGTGCCGAGAAATTGCTCGCTGAGAAGGAGAAAGAGCAAGAATAGAACAGCTTCGCCCATCAACTGGACACTGCACGGGGACGGGAGGCTACTCTCCTCACCAACTTAGCTGAGGTCCAGACTATCCGTGACCAAGCCCAACAGGGCCTGGCGAACTTAAAGGCTGAGATGGCTACATACCAGGCCAGGGAGACTGAACGCTTGGATCTTATGTATGTTGCATCCCTTATTCATGCATTTAGGCATATATTCTACATTTCCTAGTTCGGAGATCTGCTCGTGCTTTAACATGTTTCAGGGTGGAAATTGGAGCGAAAACGGGCAAAACGGAGTATTATTGAAGATCAGGCAAGACAGGGCCGTGCCTCATAGGCACGGCAATGTCTATTCAACTTCTGGCCGTGTTTCAATGGGCACGGGCGTGTGCCAAAATCCCCTCAGCAGCAGCCAGAGGCCGTGCCTCAAAAGCACACCCGTGCTTCAAAACAGAATCAAGCCAGTTCATGGCCGTGCCTCCAAAGCACGGCCGTGCTTCAACTTGGAGCCAGCCTCAGCTGAAAGCCGTGCCTCACAGGCACGGCCGTGTGCAAGAACAGAAGAGCCCAAGCAGCAGGCCGTGCCTCAGAAGCACGGCCGTGTCCAGCCACTCAGCTCCAGCCAGTGTGTGGCCGTGCCTCCCAGGCACGGCCGTGCCATCAAACAGAAGGAGGACTAGTCTGGGCCGTGCCTGAGAGGCACGGCCGTGCCCCTGATCCGAGACTTCACAACTTCAGGCCGTGCCCACAAGGCACGGCCGTGCCTTACCTTGTGCCGGAAGCCAACACAAGGCCGTGCCTTCCAGGCACGGCCGTGTGCACGGAGGCGAGCTGCTACCGAACCCTGCACTATAAATAGGTCTCTTTGGAGACCTAGCAAAGGGGGGAGACTTTGGAGAGCCACCGGAGTTGTTCTAGAGCCGCCGACGCCTATTTCGGAGAGAGATTCGACGATCCATCACCGATCCGACTGCTCCAGACCATTTCCATCTCATCTACGCAGAGATTTCACTCCGAGGAAGAAGATAAGTCTAGTTTATTCTAGGATGTAGGATAAATCAGATGTAATGGATGATTGTATTTGGATTTGATTAATCTACCGTTTTCTATGAAATACTGTGCATTGCTTTGTGGATTTGTGCTTGTGCTTGATGATAACTTGTGTGTATGAATCCATGAGGGTAGGGATTTACTATGAATTGGAGAATCATTAGGCCGTATACCGGGGCGCTCTGTAAAAGGGGCAGACCTTGAACCGGGCGAGATTCCGAAGGGTTTTCTAATACATAGTTGAATTCTTATGAGGAATAGTTAGCGGTCATTCGTTATTGGGGAGAGATCCGTAAAAGGGTATCTAGTGACAGTGGATAAGGTTCTTTTAGTATTTCCGGGGCGCCTGAGTGACACGGGCAGACCTTGAACCGGGCTTCTAGAACCGTTTCAAACCAATAACGAGTGACGTAAGAACACCAATGAGTTAATTCGAGGATACCTGACGAGGTTGAATTGGATAATTTGGTTGACATTCCTACAATAGGCGAGGCTCCGATGACTGACCAAAGCTGAGAATTTGGCGAACTGCTATCCGGCCATTCGTTGTTCCTTTTCCTTTTGGCAATGTCAACTTAATTGTTAGACATGGCTCCGAATTGTGTATTAAACTTAGCGTATATGGCTGGGCTATACTGTTTCCTTGAGTGTTTTCCCGTGATTTGTTTCCCTCTTAACGTTCGACCTCTTCGGATTCTGTGATCCGAATCCCCAGACCCGTTAAGGCCAGATCTAACGGTTGGGATGAGGCCAAGCGATTATATATATTCTAGAAATATGCACCCTCATCTCAAATCGAGCTTCTGAAACCTTCTTTCCTGGAGAAGCGATGGACCGGGCTACCTTAATCCAGCATCTGAAGGATGCTATGCGGGAACAAGTGGAGGCCGAGCAGCAAGCGAAGCTAGGGAGCGAAGGATTGCGGAACTTCAAGAAGAATCCCGGGTCTTGGAGCAGGGAGCGCCGGAGCGAACAGTAAGTGGGCTTTTCATATTGCCCAGAGCTGCATGATGCTAATCGCAAAGTATGGGAACTGGAGCAGAAAGTGCAAGAAGCTCGTGGCCATGCTCAACCAGTTCAGCAAGAACTGGCGGCGGCGAAGGCGGAGTCCATCTATCTGAAAGAATACTCTGGGAAGATCTGGATAAGTTGAGGGAGTTGGAACGAGGTTTAGCCGCAGGTGGCTCTCCGCGGGCTTCCCTTCCTTCTCCTTCAGGTGAAGTCGGAAACCAGCTCAAGCAAATGAATAAACTGTCGTTGTCTCCCTTCTCCTCCTGTGTATCTTGTTGTGAATCCCTTTTGTATTTCCTTAAGCTGTGAATGAACTAGTTAATCTCGATTGTCATGCTATAATTAATTACCCGTCTTTTCACTTTTCTGTGCTCAAGTGTTAATTATTACTCCTGTCTCATAACACGAACTATCGCCACAGCGGCGAATGAGGGGGCGTCATGGTTGCACTTGCCTTACGATAAATACACTGGAATTACGTCGTCTAATCTTATCTCAATTCCTCCGGCGGGTTGTTCTATCTCCTCCTGTTCCTTCATTCCATCGACAAAGACATCATGCATAGCGCTGCTGTAGAGAAATACATCCAACAACTGATAGAGGAGAAGGACACCGCGAAGAGGGAGGCTAGGACTTGGGCTCTTAGCGCGGCGCGCCATCATGCCCGTGCACAGCGGCTGGAAGCAGAGCGGGATGAGGCCAACACTTAGCTCGCCGCGAAGGAGCAGGAGTACGCTGATGCTATGGCTCGGGTAGCCACGTTAAAGGAGGACCTGACTGCTGCCCTCAACCGCGCCCGAGAGTTCGAGCAAAGCCTGACGGAGGATCTTCGGCAGGCTAGCGAACTGAAAGAGGAGTTCATGGAAGGCATTGCCCGGGTACGGGCGATGGAGCGTGAGCTGGCTGAGCCGGGTTCTGATTTTGGTCCGGCGGCACATTCTCAGGATGAGCCGGGCACTAAGGATAATAATCAAATAGTCTAAAGTTGTATGATAGGCCTTTTTAGGTCACTATTTTCTTCACTAATAAAAATGGTCATGGGTTAATTCCAATCTTGGTGCTTTTCCTCCTTATATTTCCAAATGTTCGACGGTTTGACATAGTCGGCAATTGAACTTTCCGTGACTAAGTAGCGTGTCCGGGTGAATCAAATCATCCCATATCCGTGCGTCAGATGACTTGTCAGATCATGTATCATTAAAGGGATGGTCTTACCACGCTATCTTTTGGAATGCTGAGCACGCCAAAATATTTGGGATAGGAAAGGGTAATCCGTGACGTGATGGGCATTTACAGCAGACTCCTCGTTTCATGTGCCCACTGGGTAAAAAGAGGCCTGCCAAAAATCGACGAGGAGTTATGGTTGACTCCTCATTTCTCGTGCCCACTAAGTAGTAATGTCTCATCTCGATCTCGATGAAGGTGATCGGACGGTGATAGTCGCCCCAATGGGACTATATATTGGACCCGAAGGGGTGATCTTTCCACCATATCAACTCGTTTCCTTGTTATCGCCTTCACTGCTCACCTATGGATCCCGTCGACAATGGAAGAACAACTTAAAAAGCTGAAGAAGGAGAAAGAGCAGATGGACGACATCATGGAGTCCTGGGCTCTAAGTGCCGTCACCTCCCGGGAGCAGCTCTCCAAGCTTCAACCGAAGTACCTGGCCCTGGCGAACAAGAACGCCCAGCTAGAGGAACGGCTGGCTGCTACTGAGGCCAAGCTGCGTTTGGTGGAGGCGGAGGCTACTACGACGCAACAGCAGAACCATATTCTGCTCACGGGTCTTGCCCGACTTTCTCAAGAGTCGCGGTTCTTGGGGGAGTCGGTGGAGGCCCTGAGGCGGGATGCGTTACGGGGGGAGTCGCCCCCTTCCACTTCGGGCTCAGCGGCGGTGGCCACCAGCGTTCGTCGCGACATCTAGTTTTACCACCCCAGCCTTTGGAGACGAGTAGCGGAACATGCTACTCTTTCCTTGGCGAGGGGTCCCCCCGGTATCCTCGGCAACCCATTGGAGATGGCTAGATGACCGTAATCCCGTGGGGTGCTGTGCCAGGGGACCTCAGGATGTCCCTTCCATGTTTCAAGAAGTTAAGTCCCATTGATCCATGGAAGGGTATTACCGTGATTGCACGGGGTTAATCCCTTCCATTCTTCGACGGAATATCATGTTCCATTGACCTATGGAAGGGTATTACCGTGAATACACGGTAATATTTTTGGTATCCTAACCTTATGTTTCGTTTGGGGCCTGTTTTCCTTGTACTATGTAATAGTGGGGTTATGAAATAAAACTTATTCTATTTCACCAACTTTGTTATGTGATGGAACAAAAGATATTTGAAGGGTATATACTCGCATGAACTTAAATGTCGTGAGATAAGTATTTGTACGAACTTAAGAGCAGGTAACAGTATGAACTTGAATGTTATAGGGTAAGTAATGCACTGTATGACAGTAAATGTCAAAGAATGATAGAACCTGTAATATCGTGGCCTTGTGAGAGCCGAGCTTCTCCAACGTCATACAAGGGAATTGTAGTCCAAAGTCGAGCATGAACGGGAAGACTTCGGCACATGTACAAGAGCACCGATTTTGCTCAGCACTTCCCAAGTAGTCCTTATTATTCACCCTCCAGCTGTGCGGATAACCTGGGAAGCAGGCTGGAAACACCATGAGGGTTGAGAAACCCTATGAGCAGGTCCTGAAGGCCGAAGGAGCCATATGAGAAGACCTGGGAGGCTGACAAGCCGGGTAAGAAAATCGAGGAGGCTGAGGAGCCATATAAGAAAACCAATGAGGCTGAGAAGCCATAATATAAAACCGAGAAGGCTGAGGAGCCACAATATAAAGCCCAGGAAGGCTGAGAAAGCCAATATAACCCCGGGAAGGCTGAGCCATAATATAAAACAGGGAAGGCTGAGGAGCCATAGTATAAACTCGGGAAGGCTAACGAGCCACCGGGAAGGCTGAGAAACCACAATATAACCTCGGGAAGGCTGAGGAGCCATAATATAACCCCGGGAAGGCTGAGGAGCCATAATATAAATGAAAGGCTAAGAAGGAGGCTGAGAGAGATAATAGTTGATGAGGAGTTGGCAAAGGCTGAGGAGCCTTGATAAGAGTTGATGAAGGCTGAGGAGCCTTGATAAGAGTTGATGAAGGCTGAGGAGCCTTGATAAGAGTTGATGAAGGCTGAGGAGCCTTGGTAAGAGATGATGAAGGCTGAGGAGCCTTGATAAGAGTTGATGAAGGCTGAGGAGCCTTGATAAGAGTTGACGAAGGCTGAGGAGCCCAGAGCTAAGGCTACTGCCATGATGAAGGCTAGGAGCCTTGATAAGAGCTGACGAAGGCTGAGGAGCCCTGAGCTCTGAACACTGTATTGCCTGTGAGCTGAGGCCATGAAGGCTGAAGCATCACGGTTGCTGAGGACGAAGGCTGAGGAGTTCTGAAGTCGCTAGCACGGGGCTAGGAATCCTTGCCTGTCGTAAGGCTGGACCATCAGCGACAGGGCTGAGAGGGCCGAGGAGTTCTGAAGTCGCTAGCGCGGGGCTAGGAATCCTTGCCTGTCGTAAGGCTGGACCATCAGCGACACGGCTGAGAGGGCCGAGGAGTTCTGAAGTCGCTAGCGCGGGGCTAGGAATCCTTGCCTGTCGTAAGGCTGGACCATCAGCGACACGGCTGAGAGGGCCGAGGAGTTCTGAAGTCGCTAGCGCGGGGCTAGGAATCCTTGCCTGTCGTAAGGCTGGACCATCAGCGACACGGCTGAGAGGGCCGAGGAGTTCTGAAGTCGCTAGCGCGGGGCTAGGAATCCTTGCCTGTCGTAAGGCTGGACCATCAGCGACAGGGCTGAGAGGGCCGAGGAGTTCTGAAGTCGCTAGCACGGGGCTAGGAATCCTTGCCTGTCGTAAGGCTACGACCATCAGCGACATGGCTGAGAGGGCCGAGGAGTTCTGAAGTCGCTAGTGCGGGGCTAGGAATCCTTGCCTGTTGTAAGGCTGGACCATCAGCGACATGGCTGAGAGGGCCGAGGAGTTCTGAAGTCGCTAGCGCGGGGCTAGGAATCCTTGCCTGTCGTAAGGCTGCGGCCATCAGCAACAAGACTGAGAGGGTCGAGATATCTGAGAGGTAGAAATGACCAAGATTTTGACATTTTGTATATCAAGTGAAGAGTATACAAAAACTTGGTAAGGATACATAGAAGGATATAGCTCAGGCATGATAAGGGCGGAGGTGCGTAGCATGCCATGGCCGAGGAAGCTCTTTGTCTTGTGGATCAGCCAAGTAGTAGGATCCTCCATTGAGTTGACATGTCACCCGGTATGGGCCTTCCCAGGGGGGTTCCAGCTTCCCAACTCCCTCTAATGACTTCCTTTTCTTCCACACGAAGTCGCCAACATGGAAGGAGCGGTGGTTGACCCGCTTGTTATAGGCCAGGCTCATGCGCTACGGTATGCGAACAAGCGAGCATTAGTCTGCTCCCTTATTTCGGTTATCAGGTCGAGCTCAGCTGCTTGATGTTGGGCGTTATCCTCTGCTCCCTGGTAGGCTTCAATCCTCGCGGAGCTGCATCCGATCTCGACCGGAACCACCGCTTCACCTCCATAGACGAGATGGAAAGGCGTCAATCCAGTACTGTCTCGCGGTGTAGCCCGATATGCCCAGAGGATATCATGTAGCTCCTCTACCCATGATCCGCCGACATGATCCAGCTTGATCTTCAGCCCTCTGACCAGCTCCCGATTTACCATCTCCGTCTGTCTGTTGCTTTGAGGATAGTAGACCGAAGTGAAGGCCTGCTGGATGCCCAAGCTTTGCACCACTCTTGTAACTTTCGGCCTTGGAACTGCCTCCCATTGTCTGAGACCAGCCTGCGAGGTATGCCGAAACGACACACAACGTTCTGCCATAGAAACTTTAAGACATTCTTCTCCGTGATGTTAGCCAGGGGATCTGCTTCCACCCATTTGGAGAAGTAGTCGACTGCTACCAATAAGAACTTCTTCTGTCCGAGACCGGCGGGGAAATGTCCAACAATATCCATACCCCATTGATCAAAAGGGCAGAAAACAGTGGAAGTCTTCAATGG
>NW_027432859.1:0-19859 GCF_044706935.1 Curcuma longa
TCATTTATAAGAGGTTCATCTATTCTGTTGTTTTTTAGAGCCCTATCATCTGTTTGTATGATGTGTAGCAAGTTCATCTAGTGACCTGTTCAATAAAAATGCGTATATTTCATGTTATGGGAGAACAACTAATGGATAAAAATAAAATCTACTTTTCATCGCACAATTTACAGGTAACATTTTGTTATCAGCTCTTCCGTCAATGAAGAATCCAAACGATGAAAACTGGAATATTAATTCCATATATTCTTAAAAATACCTTTTCTTCCCTCATCTACATTCACATAATGTCTGTAATGGCAAATCCAGTGGACCTAATCACACACCAAATTTCAGGCCTTGCAATATATGCAGTGACCTAGTACCATAATAAAATGAGGCTTTGGAACTAGGTTAAAACCAAATAATTATGCCAAGTTATTTATAATAGTGCTTATGTACCAAGGAAACCTTCTTTCGACTGTCCAAGTGACTCTAATGAGGGAGCCTGAATTTTCCTTGGTGTTGTGGTATCCTCATCAGAGCATTAGCTGGTTGACAATGCCTTTGCTGCAATATGCTTCTGCCCATTTTAGCCATATCCACCAACAGCCTTTTGGTTCGGCTTTCATTTATTGTGTATGCCTTTTGCTTGTGGTCGTGTCATTAGTCTGGATTAGGCTCATTGGACCTCCTAATTCAATAGCTTGGGCTCTTGGAACCCTTCAAAAGAAGCTTTAAATTTTTTAATCATAAATTGCTTATCCTTGCAGATCGATACAATTATTCACCTACAATTATAATTTTATTAAAAGGTTTTTAGGCTAAACTAGAATCTTGATGGGAAATACTAGAAGCGAAAGGTTTTAGGCTTAGTAGATACAAAATACATGAAATTTAAGTTTAGCAATATTAAACGTAATAAGACAATTGTTAAGATAGGAGAGACAAGTTATCTAGAACTGAGAGCTTTAAGTATTTAGGATTTTGCAGGATGATGATGGATTTGAAAGAGATGTCTTACATAAAATACAATCAGGATGGTTGAAATGGAGGAGAACATCGAATGTTTTATGTGATCGTAAAGTACCTCTAAAATTTAAAAGGAAGTTTTACAAAACAGCTGTTAACTTACTATGTTATATGACGTTGAATGTTAGGCTATGACTCGAGTACATGAGCAGAAGATGAAAGTTGCAAAGATGAGGATGTTAAGATGAATGGATGGACATACGAGGATGCACAGACTAAGAAATGAGAGCATTAGAGAAAAAGTCGGAGTTGCATCTATTGAGGGAAAGCTCCGAGAGACATGTTTAAGATGGTACGAACATGTTACTTAGACGACTAATAAATATTTCCAGTTAGGTGATGTAAAACTATTACAAATACACACATCAAAAAGACTTGATTAGTAACAATAAAATAAAATAAAATAAAATATATTTAAGTATAGATGATGATATAATAGGGGATAGAGCCACTGATATAGAAAGATCCTTATATCCGACCCCACCTAGTGGGATAAGATTTGGTTGTTGTTGTAATTATAATTTTATTAATATTCTTTTGCACCTAAATCAAGTAAATGATATAAGAAAGATTTATATGCTCTCTGAGATGAATAACACATTTTTCTCTTATATGCCTTTTTCTATAACTATCTTAACAGATGGATTGTTACCACGAGGTATATTTGATACAATATTTTCCTACTTTCTCACTCATGACATGGTAAAATACATGATCTTGAAGCATAAATCAAAGGAGACATACACTCTCACAATTTTCTATATTTCACGATAAATGTTCCTAATCTGTTTTCCCTTCTTTATATAATCTTTTGCACTTGCAAACAACCTAGATATAGGGATCTAACTATGAAAATTGAAAGCATGCAAAAAAACATATTATTAGCAAGATAATTACTCAAGGTAACAAAATTTAACTAAAAACATGCCTAAATTTTGTCTAAGATGGAAGGATCATTGGCCGTAATATTCTTGATGTAATAAACATGTTATCTTAAAATAAGTCAAATCATGGTCTGATTTTCAATTTTATATTTTATTTCTACTTGAGGAATATTTTATTAATGATGCCCTTCAACTCATTCAAAGTCAAGTGTTTGTTGGTAGAAAATGGTGCAGTAAAAATAGACTATTTAATAAATTAGATTTTTTTTTAAATTTTATCTTATTACTGCATAAAACTAATTCTATTGTTTGTCTAATGCGTCTAGACACTTTAGATTCTTATTGGATTGTTGTAACTCATTGTTTTCACCATTCGAGCATTAATAAAGCAACTAGTAATTTGAAGATTTTCTTTCTCTCTTCTGAGATCAGTGATTAAGACATGCAACACCATCTTGTTATACACTTAAAACAGCCCATATGCTTAGATGTCCATGACTTAAAACAGCCAATATGCATATGATCCATATACGTCATCATTTCTTTGCAGTATTTACACTCTGTTTACATTGTTTAATTGATATTTATAGGTGACATTTGTTTGTATTGCAGTGAGACGAGAGATCAAAATATTAAGATTGTTTATGCATCCGCATATTATACGACTTTATGAGGTGATTGAGACACATTCAGACATTTTTGTTGTGACGGAGTATGTTAAAGCTGGTGAGCTATTTGATTATATTGTTGAAAAAGGAAGGTTACAGGAGGTTGAAGCTCGCCGCTTCTTCCAACAGGTACTTGAGAATTTCATGCTTTTTCGTACCTCGTCCTTGGATGTATCTGAAAATCAAATTTCCCATTTCATTATCTAATGGCAAGTAGTCTATTTTTGTTTGTTTTGGTACATATTTTGGTTGAGCACTTTTAAAAGCTGGAAAAGTCTGTCTTTTCCAGATGCTTTCAAGAATTATTCTCAGCTTTCTTTCCTGTTCAGTGAGTCTTTCGTTGCAGATTCATTGAGAATTTGTGTTGTTTTACATGGCATTTTGATATTGATGTCAGTTTTAGACTTTTAGTACATATTGATAAATTTTAGTACATTCTCTAATCATCTGCACATGCCTGACTTCCCTCTAATAATCTGAAATATGCCTGACTTCCCTCTCTAATAATCTCAAACATGCCTGACTTCCTTTCCTTCTTTTGTTGTCAAAAACTTACTTCTTCACCAAATAGATTATATCTGGTGTTGAGTACTGCCACAGAAACATGGTTGCTCATCGGGACTTGAAGCCAGAGAACTTGTTGTTGGATTCAAAGTGCAATGTTAAAATTGCTGACTTTGGCTTAAGTAACGTTATGCGGGATGGCCATTTTCTTAAGACTAGCTGTGGAAGCCCAAATTATGCTGCTCCTGAGGTATTTAGAAATTTTGACGTGTTGATTTTTTCATTTTTTTTCCATTTACTTTGATTTGTACTGTGATGAGTTCATCCTCTTTAGGTCATTTCTGGAAAACTTTATGCTGGACCTGAGGTTGATGTGTGGAGTTGTGGTGTCATTCTGTACGCTCTTCTTTGTGGTACCCTTCCCTTTGACGATGAGAATATTCCAAACTTATTTAAGAAAATAAAGGCAAGAAATCCTATAACAACATACAATCTCTTTACCATCCATAAACATAACACACTGACTGATCCACTGCTGTCAATAATCTAGGGAGGAATATATACTCTTCCTAGCCATTTGTCTGCCCTTGCTCGAGATTTGATTCCTAAAATGCTGGTTGTTGATCCTATGAAGAGAATAACCATTCCTCAAATCCGTGAACATGCATGGTTCAAGATTCGTCTTCCTCGCTATCTAGCTGTTCCTCCCATCAGATACTTCACAACAAGCTAAAAAGGTGGGGAGTTTTTAGTTGTTACTCCCGATTGATTATTATTGCTTTGGTTAATGACAATTTGTTAATACTTGTTTCTGTTAGGTTGTTATGGCTTAGATAAAGGCTCTAGGTAGTTATTTCTAAGGAATGAAAAATAGAGCTGAAATATCTCATTCCAATATTTAGTTTGTAAGAATTTTGTTCAAGTAATAAGCAAAGAACAGTCTACAAATAGAAAAGTATGGAAACAGTTGGTAGCTGATGATTCTAAAATCTTTTCTCACTGTTGTGCAAGTATGCCTTCTGGTTTTTAGTAGGTGACTTGAAAACTCTATAATCTTTCTCACAAACCGTTGAGCATTCTTGCAGATCGATGAAGACATCCTTCTGGAGGTGACTAAGATGGGTTTCGACAAGAACCAGTTGGTCGAGTCTCTTCATAACAGAATACAGAATGAGGTATTTTTACTTGATTTAGCAACTTCATAGTATGGGACTATATAACTGAATCCATCAGTGTTCATAATCAGGCAACTGTTTCTTACTACTTGCTCGTGGACAATCGTTTCCGCGCGACGAGTGGCTATCTTGGTGGTGATTTTCAAGAAACCATGGTATTCAAACTGTTATAACTCGATCATGCAACTGCGAATTATTTGGCTGCTTATTCACGATTAAATACATGTTTTGCAGGATTATTTGAATCCCAATTCAAGTGACATGGCAGCTCCACATCGTCAACCTGGTTACATGGAACAACAGGGGATTAATCCAAGAGTAGCACATTCCCCTGCTTCTGAAAGAAAATGGGCTCTTGGTCTTCAGGTGCTCATTTGCTCCTCTCTCTCACACTCTTAGTCAAGGTGTTCGATTGTTTCTTGATATGCAAAACTTTGATGATCCAGTCTCGAGCCCATCCTCGTGAGATCATGACAGAGGTGCTCAAAGCCCTGCAAGAGCTGAATATTTCTTGGAAACAGATTGGGCATTACAACATGAAGTGCCGTTATTTCCCTGGCTTTGCTGATTCCGCAGGAATGCTCAACAATGAGTCCGCTACTGTTGAAACTGAAGCTGCTGATAAAGAACCTTTGGTGATAAAGTTCGAGATGCAGGTAAAACCCCTTCCACATCGCCAATAACAATCATATGGAATGTTAAGAACTGATCAATGGTCCGGCTTCATGTATCATGCAGCTCTACAAGACCAGGGAAGACAAGTATCTCCTCGATCTCCAGAGGCTGAGTGGCCCTCAGCTATTGTTTCTTAATTTGTGTGCTGCATTTCTCGCTCAGCTTCGAGTTCTGTGACGATCCTACTTTTTTGTTGATACAAGATTTACTCGAGCAAATTCTTATACTCATATACTACAATTGGGTTGTAAATATATATATGGTTTGAAAAGCTCATCGAGCTCGTAGAACAGAGCGCTTGCTTCAGCAAATTATGGTTTGATTTATGCATTTTCACACGAACAATTGTGGGGAATTTAAACGGGTCGGATTAAAAGGGCATTCATATGTTTGATTACATGATTCAGCAGCAGCATCTTCGTAAAAAGATGGCTTTTTTTTACGGACCTAGTGCAAACCCTAATCCTAGAGAATAGGAAGGTATCAGCCGCCGAAACCGTAGAGGGTTCGGCCCTGGCGCTTGAGGGCGTAGACGACGTCCATGGCGGTGACGGTTTTGCGGCGGGCGTGCTCGGTGTAGGTGACGGCGTCGCGAATGACGTTCTCGAGGAAGATCTTGAGGACGCCGCGGGTCTCCTCGTAGATGAGGCCGCTGATGCGCTTGACGCCGCCGCGTCGGGCGAGGCGGCGGATCGCCGGCTTCGTGATGCCCTGGATGTTGTCACGAAGGACCTTGCGGTGGCGCTTCGCTCCGCCCTTGCCGAGCCCCTTGCCTCCCTTGCCACGCCCAGACATTTCAACGAAGGAGGTGTTAGAAGTACAAGAAATACGAGGAGGCGAACAATCGCGGCGGTGCGGGGGAAAGCGGCGGGCGGGGAATATTTATAGAGAGCGAGGAGAGGAGGGATCCGTGGGATGGTGTTTATTGTCCGTTCGATTTGGTTTGTAGAGTCGTGATCTGTTTGGGTTGCTTAGTCCGGATCAGTGACGTGGTTGGAAGTGTGTCTTGGATCCGACACGTGTGGTTCACAGGCTTTGCCTCTGGATTTGTTTGGTATTGATAAAAATATATATATTAAAAAGTAAGAATTGAAAAGATAAATAAAATAAATAGATTTTTTTTATTGAATGTTTTTCTGAATAATAATTTTATTTGTGAAAAGTAATAAGCAAACAAGGACAACATGCGCGGCAAATAACTGCAAGCTCACTGCTTGAGATGAATAAAGCAAGTATATATATTTATATTTATATTTATATATATATATAATATTTTAGATTTGCTTGACAAGTCTAAATATTTGAATTATAAATTATCGGTAAGGAAAACTCCCCAACAGCAAATTCGTCTTTGCATGCACTCCCCACCCATGTTTTTCTTTCTTCTCACTCCCTGATAGGATTGACAAGACAATTAAATGTGTATATTTTTTTTGTGTAAATTAAATGACATAATTACCCTTCCACCCACCTTGAAACCGACCAAGCTCCTTAGTGTCCCTACTATCTCCTTCACATACCACTTCATTTCGCCGACGATAAGAAAAAGGGAAAATGTCGCCGGCCATCGACGCCTTAAATGAAGGAAAAAAAAGGGATGGGCGAATCGATACAAGCTACAACGAAGAAGAAATGTCCAAGAACTCAAACGAAGAAGAAATCGAAGAAAGGTATGAAGGAAAATCCGATTTTTCTCATTTTTCAGCTAGGGTTTGTAATCTGTCGATTTTTTTTTGTGTTTTGAAAGCGTTATTGATTGGTTTTTGTCAACCCATTTTCTCTAATTTGTAGGGTTTGTCTCGATCTGATAGTTTTTGTAGGGTCGTTCGTGATCTGATTATTTTTGTATATTCGGTCTTGATCTAATATCGTACTCAATTTTATAGTTTTTTACTCAATCTGAAAAAAAAAATTTATATACTATACTCGATTAGTAAAATAGTATACTCAATATGATAGTTTTTATACTCAATCTGGTAAAAAAATTTTATGTGTATATTGTACTCGATTATTATAGTAGTTTACCAAATCTGATAGTTTTTGTATTCAATTTGGTAAAATTGTTTTATATGTATACTGTACTCAATTTAATAGTTTTGTGCTCAATATGATAAAAAAAATTATATATTTTATACTCGATTAGTAAACTAATATAATCAATCTGATAGTTTTTGTCTTCAATTTTTGAAAAAAAAAATATTATATGTATTCTGTGCTCGATTAGTAAACTTATACACTCAATCTGATATTTTTTGTACTCAATCTGTCACATTTTTTATGTGTATACTGTACTCAATTAGTAAACTAGTGTATTCAATTTGATAGATTTTATACTCAATTTGGGAAAAAATATTATTTACATTATGTACTCGATTAGTAAACTAGTGTACTCAATTTTATAGGTTTTATACTCAATTTGTGAAAAAAATTTATGTGCATTTTATGCTCTCGATTAGTAAACTAGTGTATCAATCTGACAGTTTTTGTACTCAATATGGGGAAAAAAATTTTGTGTATTCTGTGATCGAATAGTATGTTCTCTTTCTTCTAGTTGTGTTTATAATAATAATTATTTGTATAACCTTATTTGTGATTTTTAATATAAATATGACTGTAGAAGACAAACCAATTAATGATGATTATCATGAGAAGAATAATGGAAAAGAATATTTTTCATGATGTTCTCCTCCATATTTTAAAACTGTGATGGGAGAATTAAAGCCAATCCTAGGCGAGCAACAGAGGAGCAGAATAAATGATACTCCATTTGCCAAATGGATTGATATGTCAGTTCTTGCGATTAGTAGTGGTCGGATTGATAATTTTCTAAATAGATTTCAAGCTGTGTTCTTTTTTTATTGGTGATAACATTAACATCCCTTTCAAATCAGCTGATTTCTCTATTGTTCTTGATCTACATCATAGTGGTCAATCAGTTGACTTGGACTTGAAATTGGACTCCTCATTCTTGAAGCGTCATTTTGGTGGTAAAGTCACCAATGTCAATCGAAAAGATATTTATGAAAAACTACTTTTACTTACAAGAAGTGATGATGAGAGGGACATTGATGACTTTGTTAGAATTGTTGTTTTGTTCATTTTTAACTGCATAATATTCCCCACTGGTAATTATATCACTCCTGGTTTTATATTTCCTTATCTCGATGATATTATAATTTTTTTAACTATGCTTGGGAAGATGTTGTCTTCCGGTTTTTATACTGAGAAATATGTCAAATAAAAAAAAGCGTTATGTTGATGGATGCACGGTTGGATTGATGGTTAGTATGCAGCTTTAATAATTATGATCTTATTCTATATTCAATAACTTTTATTTGTTTTTTTAGGCTTGTTTTTTTATTTCCATAATAATCCTAGTTTGTTAATGGAATTATAATTTTTATTATTGTAGTGTTGTAGTTTGGCAAGATGAGTCTATGAGGTTAATTGGATCGATATTCTATCCTTTTCTGTTTGGTGATCATGTTGCATCTGAGATAATTATAATGTTTACATGAGAATTATGCAAAAACAAAGTTTAGAGAAAGGATTTGAAATATACTACATGGACACAATTGTGCAGGTTCGTGGTAGTTTAAGATTATTGATCATTTTTGTCCATTTTACTTATTATGTTACCTTGAATGTGTAGAAAGAAGTGCTTACAAAGTTGGAACTATATGGGAAAAGAGGATGATACAAAAAAAATTGATTATGGAGCTTTTCTTGCAAAAATGACATATTTAACAATGAGTAGACTACAATAACTAACTGAAGATATATTTAGAAGATACAGATATATTGTTTTTCCCATGAATACCAGGTGGCATTGGTTTTTGTTGGTTTATAAACAAGATGAAGTGATATTTAAAATGTGGAACTCCATGCATGATCCATTCTCAGTTGGGACTGCAAAAGTCTTTGTAAGTTTAACTATATTATATTTAAATAGAAATTTATTTAAAATTAAATTTTGAGTCATGTTTGTTTATTGTTTGCTGTTTGTGTTTTGCAGATAAAATTTTTGGCTGGTTCCATACGACATTTATCAGAATTCAACATTGTTAGTGAGGACGTGTTAAGAGAACCCTATCGGCAACAAGGTGCAACCATCGATTGTGGAGTTTATACATGCATGTGGGTGGAATGTCTAGCCCGTGACACGACTGACATATGGAGCTATGCTTTTGGTTAAGAAGTATCAGATTTTGAATATTATAAGTCTATATTACTGTGTTGGTTTAAATTATGTAATGAATGTAAACATTTAGTTGTTGCAATGTCTTGAGATTGCAATAAAAATATCATGAGAATGTGGAAAATATGAAATTTCAGTACACATTGTGGATTATTAAGTACAAATTACTTGAGATTGAGTATGATTTTATGTGGAGCCGCTTGGCGGATTCCACCTTTTGCAGAAGAGTATGATTTTATAAAATTTGAGTATAAAATTTCGATGACACCACCACCATGATCTTGATGCAACCTCACATATGTGTGGTTTGGTCACCAAGTAGTAAAACAAACCAAGAGAGAGCTTGTCATTGTTATTTCACCCCAAAGAGAATGTCAAGAGCAAGTATACACTGAGTATAAAATGTGAAAATTACAGTACACCTTGAGGATAATTCAGTACAAATTACTTGATTTTATGAAATTTGAGTACCCAATTCTGATGACACCACCATCATGATCTTGATGCAACCTCACATATATGTGGTTTGGTCACCAAGTAGAAAACAAACCAAGAGTGAGCTTGTCATTGCTATTTCACCCCAAAGAGAATGTCAAGATCAAGTGTACTCTGAGTACAAAATGTGAAAATGACAGTACACATTGTGGATAATTCAGTACAGATTGCTTGAGATTGGGTATGATTTTATGAAATTTGAGTATAAAATTTCGATGACACCACCACCATGATCTTGATGCAACCTCAAATATATCTGATTTGATCACCAAGTAGGAAAATAAACCAAGAGTGAGTTATCGTGCATTAAAGTTCGGCCGCGATTTGCGATTTGGGTTTAAAAACACGATACAATGATCTCAGTCGACTGCGAAGGGTCTCCAGTCGAGTCCAAATTGCCTTTGGTCGTTGTCAGTCGACTGGGAATAAATATCAATCGACTGATGTAAGGTTGATACTGAACCATGTACATGTGAGGTTGCCTCATGGTCATCATGGTGGGGGCGTCATCTGAACTATACTCAAATTTATTAAAATCGTACTGGATCTCACTCGATTTATACTGTAATTTACACAATGAGTACTGAATTTTCCTTATTTTGTACTAAATTTTCACTTGCTCTTGGCATAACCCAAACTAGTGAAATAAAAATAGTTAGTAAACTCTTGACATGGTTTCCACCATGGTTACTAGACCATACATATGTGAGGTCGCATCAAGAGTAAAATATTTCAAAGTAGTGTAAAAGTAATGTTGAGCTCACTCTTGACATGTTTTTCTACATGGTTACTAAACCATGTACATGTGAGGTTGCCTCATGATCATCATGGTGGGGGTATCATCTGAACTATACTCAAATTTATTAAAATCATACTGGATCTCACTCAAATTATACTGTAATTTCCACAATGAGTACTGAAATTTCCTTATTTTGTACTAAAATTTCACTTGCTCTAGGCAATCCCTTCGTGGTGAAATAATAATAGTAAGCTCACTCTTGACATGTTTTTCTACATGGCTACCAAACCATGTAGATGTGAGGTTACCTCATGGTCATCCTGGTGGGGGTGTCATCTGAACAATACTCAAATTTATTAAAATCGTACTGAATCTCACTCGATTTATACTGTAATTTACACAATGAGTACTGAATTTTCCTTATTTTGTACTCAAATTTCACTTGCTCTTGGCATAACCCAAACTAGTGAAATAAAAATGGTTAGTAAACTCTTGACATGGTTTCCACCATGGTTACTTGACCATACATATGTGAGGTCGCATCAAGAGTAAAATATTTCAAAGTAGTGTAAAAGTAATGTTGAGCTCACTCTTGACATGTTTTTCTACATGGTTACTAAACCATGTACATGTGAGGTTGCCTCATGATCATCATGGTGGGGGTATCATCTGAACTATACTCAAATTTATTAAAATCATACTGGATCTCACTCGAATTATACTGTAATTTCCACAATGAGTACTGAAATTTCCTTATTTTGTACTAAAATTTCACTTGCTCTGGGCAATCCCTTCGTGGTGAAATAATAATAGTAAGCTCACTCTTGACATGTTTTTCTACATGGTTACCAAACCATGTACATGTAAGGTTACCTCATGATCATCATGGTGGGGGTGTCATCTCAACAATACTCAAATTTATTAAAATCGTACTGAAGAGCATGCCAAGGGTGAGCTTGCCATTATCATTCCACCATAAAGGGATCATGCCAAGAGCAAGTGAACTCTCAGTACAAAACTGAGAAATTTCAATATACATTTTGAGAAATTAAGTACAATTCGATGGAGATCGAGTACAAATTTAGAAAATTTGAGTATATAGTTCCACCATAATGCTGAGCTAACCTCACATACATATGACTTAGTAACCAAGTAGTAGAGCATGCCAAGGGTGAGTTTGCCATTATCATTCCACCACAAAGGGATCATGCCAAGAGCAAGTGAACTCTCGGTACAAAATGAGAAATTTTAGTATAAATTTTGAGAAATTCAGTACAATTCGACTGAGATTGAGTACAAATTTAGTAAATTTGAGTATATAGTTCCACCATGATGTTGAGCCAACCTCACATACATATGACTTGGTAACCAAGTAGGAGAGCATGACAAGGGTGAGCTTGCCATTTTCATTCCACCACAAAGGGATCATGCCAAAAGTAAGTGAACTCTCGGTACAAAATTGAGAAATATCAGTACATATTTTGAGAAATTCAGTACAATTCAACTGATATCGAGTATAAATTTAGAAAATTTGAGTATAGAATTCTGCATTCCTATTATTAACCGTTAAAATAGCCAAAATTGGTTGGCATGTGGTGGTCGACCACGTGGTTGACCATCATGTGTAGTGAGAAATCATGTATAATTCGACTGATATCGAGTACAAATTTAGAAAATTTGAGTATATAGTTCCACCATGATGTTGAGTCAACCTGACGAGAGCAAGTGTACTCTCGGTACAAAATAGAGAAATTTCAGTATACATTTTGAGAAATTCAATACAATTCGACTGATATCGAGTATAAATTTAGAAAATTTAAGTATAGAATTCCATATTCCTATTATTAACCGTTAAAATAGCTGAAATTGGTTGGCATGTGATGGTCGACCACGTGGTCGACCACACCATGTGGTGGTTGACCACGTGGTCGACCACCATGTGTAGTGAGAAATCCAATACAATTCGACTGATATCGAGTACAAATTTAGAAAATTTGAGTATATAGTTCCACCATGATGTTGAGTCAACCTGCCAAGGGCAAGTGTACTCTCGGTAGAAAATAGAGAAATTTTAGTCTACATTTTGAGAAATCCAGTATAATTCGACTGTTATCAAGTACAAATTTAGAGATTTTGAGTCTACATTTGGAGAGGAAATGCCTTTATACACTCGGAGTGCATCGTCGATGGAGCCGCAATGAATGTAGGTGTTGAGAGGAAAAGAGAGGCCTCGAGGCCTGCAGAGATGAGGCGGGCGTGGAGCATCCGGCCATGAGAGATGGAGCCGAAGTCAACGCATGCTGTCATTGTGTCGGAGAGCTCCTGAGTGAGAGTCATGCAAGCTTTGTTCCAAGAGGTACCGGCCGAGGAGTGCCCATCTTCACAAGTTGTATATTGATCCTCAACCCCTCTGAGGGCTGAACATCACGGAAGTAATCCACGATGAGTGTATTCTAGGAAGTAGAGTCCCTGATCAACATTTTATCAAACAACTCCACTGCTTCACGCAAATACTCAAATTTTGTAAAACTATTGATCATGATGTTGCTAGAAAATACATTAGGAGAGGAAATATCGTTGTACACTCAGAGCGTGTCATCAATGGAGATGCAGTAAATGTAGATGTTGAGAAGATGATTCTGGAGGAGAAAGAGGTCTCGAGGACTGCAGAGATGAGGCGAGCGTTGAGCAGTTGACGAGCGTTGAGCAGTCGACTATGAGATATGGAGCTGGAGGTGACGCATGCTGTTATTGCGTCGGAGAGCTCATGAGTGAGGGTCATGTAAACTTTGTTCCAAGAGGTACCGAGTGAGGTGTAGGCCTTGGTTTGAGGGAGAAGAGTGGAAGGCAAAGAATAAGAAGAAAAGTAAACAAGGATGTCATCGAGCGAAGCCATGGGAGCTTTATCCCATCAAGAGTTTCAGATCTGCAAGATCAATAAGCTGGGAGTTTTTCCCATCAACGCCTTCCATCCCAATCTCGCATCCTCCACCGTCGACGAGGATTTCGTAGAGCCCCATCATCTATGACTTTCGTCTTCTCCTTAGACCTACAGTTCGTTAATCGACCGCACTTCACCTTTCTCTCCAACCCTCCGTCGCTGTCCCTCCTCCCTCTCCGCCATCGTCGATACCTCTTTGGGTTGGACAACGGTCACACCTCTTTGGATGATCTCCATGGATCCTTTTATGTCAGAGCTGAACCCTCGCCGCATCTTCTTGACTTCGAGGTCACCAAGGAGCTCTCCCGTGAACTGTTTCGTCGAGTGAAGGGCCTCTTCTACACCATCGCTGATGCGGCCGTCTACTCTTCTGATGTCGTCGAGAAAATCTCGAAGTAGAGTGGTTGTGTCGTGAAAGAAATAGAGGAGAAGGAAATGAGAGAAAGGAAAGTTAATTAATAAGGGCAAATAGGTAAATTGATGTATTGGGGGAGTTGAAACTAAAACTTAGGGAAACTAGGGAGTGCATGCAAAGAAATTCTTACATGGGGACTGAACACAAAGCTCAGTTTTGCTTTGGGGATTTAAAAGCAAGTCGTTCTGTGGACTTAAGTCGATTGATTTATTTATTTAAAGGCTAAAGTCTTTCCAATCTAATTAGAAAATAAATAATTTATAAGAAATTTATTTGATATTTTGATATATGTTAAAATATTAAATCTCATATACCGTTATCAAAAAATTCAATACAAGATATTATCATGTTCGAAATTTTTGATATGTATTAATATGATATGTATAGTATATTAAAATTTTTGATATTTTTTCCACTCCTATTCATATACTATTCATATATGTGTATCATTATCTTAATATAAAAAATTAATAAATGACCAATCTTACATTATAAAAGAAGTGAGATAATTTGAGAATTTGATTTTACTCCTATACTATGTTCTTTTTTTCAAGACCACCCTAAACTTTTAAATTCATCGTTGAAATGTCCTAGTTGCTAATGTCTATCTTTAGGCCACAATCCAATTTAGAAATCAACTTGCGCCCCATAAATTACTATCCTTTTTTATTTTTGGAGTCGTAAATACGTGTTACAACTAGTTTTAAAGCTATAAGCCCCAAAAACTTATAGTTTTTCAAAATTTAACCATAAATTTATTTGAAAATCAACACTATCCTACTGAAATGATCGATTGAATGACCATAACAAGCGAGAGTGGGGTTGGAATATTTACAAATAGATACATTAATACTACTTATCATGCTTGTATGTGTTTGTTCATGTAAGAATAAGCACTATAAAAATAGAATAAAAAAAACACAAGTACATAATGCTAATTAACATAGTAATATGATTTGGACCCTTAGTTCTATTCCATGGTTTGTCGATCATTTAGATAGATCAATCTTGTAATCCCACTATACAATTCTTTTTTTTTGAAAGGTAGAGCAACCTCGTGCACGAGGGTTATGTAATGAAAGAATAAAAAAGAGAGAAGTTTTACTAATAATTCGTAGAAGAAGCCTTTTGAAAGTCCTTGAATGTGTTTTTCTGAATCACAAAGGTGTTTGAATGTGGATAACAATTTTGTCCACTATTGAAGACTATAATTAAAGGTGTTCCTTCGGCTTCATCGAATGACATTTTCGTAAACAACTTTGATTTGCATTTACTCAACCACAAAAACATCTTCTGAAGTTTGATGTCTTCGATTTCGTTTCCTCTTGGATTTGATGAAGTTTTCAATTCTTCGTTTCAACTTGTGTTGGGTATTAACATGTCTTGAGTGAGATGAGAACGGTTGAATGGATTGGTCTGTTTATAAGACAATATTTTAGTTTTTTCACTATCAGACGACATAAGAAAGAAATGATTAATGATAGGAAATTTTATACATTGTCACTCAACAAGTCCCTCCGGATCATGACTGATTTAGTATCGTGAATATATTGCATCGAAAATTTTCAATATAAAAAATATATATAGCGATATCGTACTTAAAATTTGGTTTACCAAAACTTCGGTATACTGGATTTTCGGTACACCATCTATACCGAAAGTATAAAAGGAAAAATATTTACCTAATTTTCCACTAATTAGAGAATACATACTCTAATTTTCCACTAATTGATTTAATTGTTTAAAGGGTAAAGCCTAATATAAGACTTTCAGACCTTAATTTAAAAAATAAATAATCTATAAGAGAATTTAATCAGTATTTCGATATATATTAAAATATAAAAAATATTAAATTTAATATTGATATCGGAAAGTTTAATAGTATAATACCGTATTAAAATTTTTGATATATCGTTAATATCGGTATATGTCGATATGGTACATGTGACATACCAAAATTTTTAATATTTTTCAAACCCTGCAATATTGATGTATAACCCCTTCGAATTTAATATATAACATATTTATCCTGAGCCAATTTACTACAAGAAAATAGAAAAAGTTTAAATAATTTGCTACCAATAATAAATATTGGTAGAAAATTAAAAACACCGTCAATCATCATTTTCGTTAAAAGAGCATCTCACTTAAAAAAATATCAAAATAATATCTCATATATAATTTTCTATTTAAAATATTTTTACAATTCCATTTTAAAGTTGCTTTGACTAAAATTGCTCTTGATCTAGTGCATATTTGATATTTTAATAATTGAATGTTGAGAATAAAGAAGAATATTGGATAGAAAATAAAAATAGGGTTTTATTTTTATATTGTACAAAATGGGGCGTTTTCTTTTTTATTTTTTGCTATTTGTATTTACTAGGGAAATTTGCAAAAATTACACATTCCATTATTAAATTGGGCCGGCAAGAACTCCAACGGCCCAAAGTCCACAATGGCATTAAAGTAAATGTAGCACCAGGTGCTAAGGGCTCATTTGATCTGCCAGTTTGTATAAATTCACCTCGTTAGGGTTTCCGCCTTGTCAACGACGGCGCAGCAGAGCAGCGGCAGCCATGGTTCTAAAGTACGATTCCTTCTTCTTTCTTATTCCTTCTTTCTTCTATCCCTTAGATTGCCTCTCTTGCTCCTGATAAGCAATACCGGTTACGGGAACGTCAAATGTCTTTTTTTTTTATTTTTTATTTTTTATTGTTGCTTAGGAATTTTGTTGGATCCGCAGTTCCATTGTTTTTATGGCAATGGCTTTTGTGATAGTTCAATTCTGAATGAAAGTTTGAAAAAAAAATTGCACCTTTTTTTTTGTCTCGAGCGACTCTGATTTGCATGTATGCCTGAGAAAATGAATGATGCTCCAACAGGAAAGGATAGGATTTCTTCCCTCGTAAAAATTCGTGATGTTAGAACAAAATGTTTTATTTTGATGACAAGGAAGAGCTTATGAAAATTAAAACTCCTTGAACTTTTTCCCCCTTTTTGTTGATAATTTTTTTTCTGTTAGTTTTGTTTGCGTGAAGCAGATATTCTGTTGGAACTTGTATTAAAGTTAAGAACTGCTATTATCATATTGATTTGCTTTTGTATTCTGATGAAAGAACGCACAGGGGTCTGAGTTCTACCAAAAGGATATTTATTGACCTTTTGGAGAAGAAAGAAATAAAACAAATGTGCATTGAGAAGAGGAAGCATAGCCCTTTTAGTTTTTGCTTATGATACTTTCATCATTTCACATTTTCGTGCTATTTCTGTTTCTTGTTTGTGCCTTTATAAGATGTAACATCTCACTATACCTATTATGTGAAATTTGCTGATATACTCATGGTTTCTTCTGTCTGATATATGCATAGAACTGAACTCTGCCGCTTCAGTGGTGCCAAGATATATCCTGGAAAGGGTATTCGATTTGTGCGTTCAGATTCTCAGGTAATCTCTATTTTCAATGATAACTCCCAACTATTGAATCACATGTTAAAGTTCACAAGTTTACATTATAAATGGATAGATTTTCATTTGATTGTCAATCTTTCCTAATTGCTAGTCTTTGTTCAATTACCTTCTTTGTTTTTCTCGAATACATATGAAATTATATCTACTTGTTCTTTTAGGTCTTTCTTTTTTTCAATTCAAAATGCAAGAGGTACTTTCACAACCGTCTCAAACCTGCAAAGCTCACCTGGACAGCAATGTACCGAAAGCAGCATAAGAAGGTGATTTTACATATTTTGTATTCACATGATACACATGCTATTGCAAAAGGTTATTTGTTGATCATTACTTTCTATGCATTAGGATATTCATGCTGAAGCTGTGAAGAAGAAGCGCCGAACTACTAAAAAGCCTTATTCTAGATCGATTGTTGGTGCCACTTTAGATGTGATTCAAAAGAAAAGATCTGAGAAGCCAGAAGTAAGAAATGCTGCTAGGGAAGCTGCACTTCGGTATGTAGAACTTATCACCAATTTTTTTTTAAGCTCTAGGGTTTCTATTCCTTGCTGCACTAGCAACTTGCAGCCTCAAAAATGCACCTAATTACGGCTTGGTTTTTGTAGTGCGTAACTATCGGTCTCGACATTTATGTCTTGTCATATTGTGCATGGCTGGCGTGACTGTAAACCTTCCTTGGATGCAAATTAGTGTAATTTCAGTAAGAGTCATTGTCAAACAAGTTTGAAGTTGGCTTCTGCATTATTTTGACCACTAATGATCTAGGGTCAAGTAGCTAGCTATCGAGAGCATTGTATATGTAGAAATTTGAAGCTGAATGCTTAAGGTTTCATAGTTCATGTCTGAGCCCAAAGTTTTGATAAAAGCTACACACTGTCAGATATTTCTATTAAAATACAAAAACATTCTTGACTCAGGTGAGATTGTAACAGTAACATCTATGTACATGAATGCACCCCAATTTCGCAAAATAAGAACAATTGACTTGTGGATAAATCACTGATCATGCATTTTAGTGCATTCAGCTTGTTTGACCTATCTTTTATTCATGTACATTTGAGTCAACTGCAACATATTTGTGACTGTAGTTAGCTTTGATCTAGTTCCTGAAAGTAGTAGAATAGCTAATGCTGCAGATTGTACAATGTAGTGCCTGATATTTCATATGTTCTAGAGGTGGTTTTGTGGCTGTATAGATTGACGAAATAACTCACTCGCAGTGAAATCAAAGAGCGAATCAAGAAAACCAAGGATGAGAAGAATGCAAAGAAGGCCGAGTCGGCTGCCAAGATCCAGAAGACTCAGACAAGAAGTGCACCAAAAGGGGCTGCACCGAAAGGTCCGAAGCTTGGAGGTGGTGGAGGAAAGCGCTGAATCCCATTTCTACCATTCTTCCATTTTAGTTTTAGTAGATCTTGTCATATTTGACTGCATTGCTCTTCTGTTCCATTTTAGCATCTCAATTGACTCTTTTAAGTTTAATTTTCAATCTGTCAGTTTTGAATCAATTGTATCAGAAGTCTTGAAGCTTCAATGGGAAATCTTTGTTTGATCAAAGCCCTGTAATTTTCTTTATGTTCATTTGATTGTTTGTCTTTTCCATATGTAATTATGATATTTTTAATATTATTTGTTATGCAATTCTGCTGTCGCTATATTAAACATAATTGGCTACTTTATTTAATATGCATGTGATAACATTATGAAGGATTAATGAGCACAATTTATGAAAAATTAAGTAAATTGTATGAAAATTTTAATTTCTGATAATAAGTAGAGGTGTAAAATGGATTGGGCTTTATTTCGCAGAAATTGATTGAAAAAGAAGTCTCGTGCTTCTGTCTGATCACGAGTCACGACCGTCCGTTCATGAATAATCAATCTTGTCGTCGTTTTTCTGTTTTTCCATTTCTATTTTTTTTCCAGGAAAAAAATTAAAATAATATCACTTTTTTACACAATTGTCAAAGGACTAAAAATTTTTTTTTTTTTCTCCAAATCGTCAGAGAAATCTCCGCTTTGATTTTGTTTTTATCATAAGGATGCCCAATCCATACAAAATGACAATTACCATTCAATATTATTTTTATTATTATTTCATTTATTTTCCATTTAAAACCTAAATCAATCCGACATATTATAACAATTACGAAATCATCACTACAATATTTTATCTCTAATAATATTTTTAACAAATATTTTTCAAAAGAGAAGATTATTTTGCCAAGAGGATTATTCCTCGTGACATTGTTTGACATTTTAACAATACGATTTCATTTTCCATGACTTTTCCGTCCACTTTGAATGATACAAAAGAGAAGAACAAAAAATATCCAAAAAGGAGATTAATTTTACTCGCCTCTTTCTCTCTTTTTCCTTCTTCTATCTTGAAGGACAAAGAAATTTATTGGTTTTTTTTTTTTACATGTCCTTCTCCCCTCTCACCCTAACTTTCCAAGGGCTAATTCAAAGCATGGTCATAAAACAATGACCACGAACCGACAAGGAATAACGCCATAGGTGGGTCCCTCTCTCCACCTCAAGTCAACCCATTGACTTGGACTAGATATGGTGACTCTCACAACGCACGACACAGGCTTCACAATCCAACACTCGATGCTGGTTGGATGACTAGGAAGGACCCACGCCGAGTGGCCAATCTCCACAGCCCAGTCACAATACATGA
>NW_027432860.1:0-32952 GCF_044706935.1 Curcuma longa
TGGCGCCTATATCGCACTGCTTTTTTCTGCGACTGCTCGGCCGGCTGATCATCCGAAAAGACCAGCTACTGATCATCGCCTTGGTAAGCTATAGCCTCACCCACTAGCTAATCAGACGCAAGCCCGGCTTCTTCCTCCTTTTGCTCCTGGGTATTTGCAACCCTTTCCTCTTCCCCTCCCGAGGGCAGGTTATGAGGCCTTACTCACCCGTTCGCCACTGGAAAGACCACTTCCCGTCCTACTTGCATTAAGCATGCCGCCAGCGTTCAGCCGCATTACTTGCTTCCTTCTTCGTAGACAAGATTGGGAATGATCTTTGCTTCTATCCATGCGCTTCATATTAGCCCGTCTTAACGTCATACCTACCCTCTCACCTAAATCCCCCTCTTATGCATTCTCGTTCGATCACGGCAGGGGGGCTCTTCCACCACGTCAAGGTGAGACTCTACCGCTTAGCCCGTCCCATCGATAAATAGAACTCGGGTCGCTCAACGCCACTCTTCCTGAATACGGGCCTTCTTTTCGCACTATTACTATTATAGATAGTCAAATCTAATTGTGGGATAAATTGGATTCCATTGTCAACTGCTCCTATCGGAAATAGGATTGACTACGGATTCGAGCCATAGCACATGGTTTCATCGTACGATTTTCCACATTCTTATTCTTTTGGAGAAGAACCCGACTCGGTATTGTTAAATAAAGAGGGGAAGGATTCCCAAGTCAACAAGTCAAGATGATATGGATCACCCCAAAGATCTGACCATTGATTTCCGAAGGAACTGGAGCTACATTCCTTTTCTATTTCCATTCCAGAGTTCCTATGTCTTTCCACACCCCTACTATAATATATAAGTTCCTCGAAAAACTAAATGGACTCATTCCTTTGGACTCACCATATCTTTCCCTAGACCCAAGGACTGAAAATGCTACATGCTGAACCGGCCGAGCATTCGATCGTCATTACTCTAGGCAGGATCATCCACTTTCCCAATCTCACTAGGATCTCATTTTCGACACAGAATTCCAACAGCTGCCGAGTCAGATCTCGTGGGAATGAAGAAGATCGGTTCGGATCGGAACTGCTTCTTCCTATCCACGTCCTTACCCCACTTCCGGCATTCTTCACTTTCACTTAACCTCTTCTGTCTCAAGATCATCTAATTCAGATGATGAACTACCGCCCTTATCAGCTAACTGCATATCCATTTCACCAACTTCTTCCAATTTGTGATATCAAGGCCGACCAAAGAGCAGATTCCTATTGCATATTGTAAGAGATTATTCTGGCTCGGCACATTGCATACACAGATCCCTCCATCTCCTAAGATAGGCAGCTGCTTAATGGCTTGAATCAGTACCGACCGGGCTACGCGTAAGGGCAGCAATAGTGGAATCAGTGCCCTGAGCTACTTCTATGCCTTCCCTCTCCTGCCGCAACTCTGAGTCTGAAGTGCCGAACCCATACTTCTTTTCCAGAACTAGGAAGGGTCTGAATGTCTTTATTGTGCCGAACGGCTGCTCTTTATTCAATTTGACCTTGCCCTCCCTACGGTGGAGCATATCTCCGGCCTATCCTATTATAAATTCTGTCTGGTGCAAGGGAGGCTGGGAAGGCAGGCTCACACTAATTAACTCTAACCCTCTTGCAACCAAGCTTTTTTCATCCCGTACTCAAACCCACTCAGCAAAATCAAACTCAGTCTAGAGGGCCGAGTGAGAACGACGGGGCTGGAAGCTATCAACTCATATTTGACTGCTGCGTATAGCCTGAAACTGCCGACCTCTTTGGAAAGACGGACTGCAATCAAGAGTAAGGAAAGAACTCTCTTGAGACCCTCTGCCCTGAGCTATCTAGGGCTTTTTTCCAGTTCAGTTAGCAGTCTACCTCCACCTTTTCAGCTTAGCTGAACTTGAGCTCCTAGGCTAGGGAGTGGCGGGCACGGGCAGCTTAAACTCTACATGGGGCACCAGAACCAATAACTCACATTGCATTCACTCAACGAACTAGTTATTCCTCGGGACTCTTAAGAGCTCGTAAGGGTATTATTAATATCATATCTATCTATGTACTATAGATCTTCCAACTCACTTAAGGACTTAAGGAATGGAATCAATTTATCTTGGTGCTCCGCCTCTCCTCTCCCGTATCCCTTCCTGAAAAGTAGTTCATTCCTCGTATCGTACTAAACTAAGGTCGAGCTACTTCCTCTCAACCTTGATTCTTCCGGTCGGTCTCCAACTGCAGCTAATATTAATCTCGCTCCGAACCCAACCCTTTCAGCTGTCTTTGATGTTCATGGCATAAAATAAATAGCACAGCCGGCAGAGAAAGATCTTCCTTCTAGGCGCCCATTTCCGAACCCTTGAATAGTCTTTGATGTGAATGGCATAGCATTGCTTCCTTCCTTTTTCCCTTGCTGCTCCACTCAGCCTTTATGAGAGTTATTGTCAAAGTCTCTCTCGCTGTCGCTCCTTCTTGTCTTCTTGGGATTCCCTCTCTAAGTAGGTCGGGTCTTCCAGGTTCCCATCCTACATGAAAGGCAAGGGACGAGAGACTCGGGAGGCAAAAGAAAGTACAATACATAAACTAAGATGCCTAGAACGGCTGCTGCTGCTTCATTTAAGGTCTGTTAGGGTGATTTTCACTCTCCTGTACCAAAGCAAAGACTCTTCGTCCCTTGCCTTTGATCGGAGCAACTCATACTTGATTGAATCTTCTCCCGCTCCTGTAGTGCCATACTGTTTCTAATTCCCGGCTGCGTTTTGCTTTCATTCTTTAGGGTAGGATAGCTTGCATCCTCATTCCTGATGTAGGATCTTGAAGGATCGATTCGAACAATCAAGTATCTCAATATATAAGTTCAGTTTAGGGTGTGGATGTTGAACCACCGTCACTTTGCGCTCTCCAGCAAATGGGGGCTGGTAGGGTCAACCTGGGTCACCCTCTCTTCATTCGATTCGCCATTACTTTCAAACTAACAAGGTCTCGGATGCACCTGCCCCCCTTAGAGGTTTTTTTATATTAAGGGGGGGATCGCCCGCTTTTTCAGGAACCTGCTGAGAAGGGATGAGTCGAATTCATAGTAAGGAAGGTAAGGAAGTAGGGGAGTTGGCTTATTCGACTGAATGGTAAGATGACTCAAATTCATGGTAATGGGATGATTCGACTTAATGGGAGGATGACTATCAAAGGGATTGGTGGTGGTCGAATTCTTTTTGACTCTCATCGGCTCCAAAGTGGTGTTTTCCGTAGACCATGGGATTTGAATCAGCGGTTATTTTATTCTTATAATTCAACGTGGGAGACGTATTCTACTTATTTTATTGGTCTATTTATAAAAAGAGTTTAGAATCAGAAAGATATAAGCTCTTATTTCCAGGGTCATTCTTAGCTGCGAGTGTATTCTCAAAACCTTACCCTCGATCAACGGATTGTGAATTGCTGACTATAGGATTCATACATCTTTTAGAAAAGTCTGTATACCATATTCGCTCTAATGCTGAGTATATCAAATTCACCATCGGTTATTCAATGGTGTTACCAGATTCAACTGTTTTTTCTTATACACTAGGAAATGCCATTCCACTCCTTGATTCAAAGGATGATGTCATTGATTTAAGGGCGGTTTACGAGAAGATTGAAGAATTGGTCAGAGGTGAAGAGTGACCTCGGGAAAGCGCGGATCGGCGGACACGGACTAGTTCAGGCGGACATGAATGAAGAAGCGCACTAATGACATAACAAAGCTTGTGCCCGGACGCTTAAGTGAAGTAATAAGTGCCTTCGATAAAAGCAATAGAAGAAAGGAGGAATTTACTATATTGGGGAAAGAAAGAGATGAATCCAGAGGTCGGGATACAACCATTAAGCTATAAAGGTTGCAAATCAAGTTGATCCAATGGTTATTTGCAAAGGCAGGTTTTTTTCAGCAAGAGTGAATTTTGGCCATATCGAGATCGTGATACAGATCCGTATACGAGGCTATAAGCACCAGAGCAAGCACCAATCGCTGTTGATCGGGAAGTATATCCAGTAGTAGAGTAGTATGGATCTTCTGTTAGGTTCTTCTTAGTAGGAGTTGCAAACTAGTCCCATCTTCTCTTTCTCTCAACTAATATCCATAGTATAGATGCATCAGTCGACTCTGTGGATAAGGTATAATATTATTCCGTTTCTTCTATTATAGTATGGCTCGATCCTTTCGTCAAATCATGTCTACACGGGCATAAATTTGAAAAGCACCCGCAGATTGATGAATATCCGGAGCTTTTAAAGATGAAGATGTTATATCGGATTTTGATCTCGGTTCCAAACCACTTCGCCTGACGCTCCTGCTCCTTGGCGGTCATCACCTCCTCCTTGGACGCAAACAAGCGCACCAGCAATATATAGTTCTGACCCCTAAATGAGAATAGGCCGGTCAGTTCAAAGCTCTAAGAGGGAAAGAAATCTCCATATCTTACCACCGCTTTACTCTTTGAGTTGATAGCAAAAGAGAGATTTGAAATAAGAAAGGGAGGGTATCGTCAGATAGCTCGACCTTACTCCTTAGAATATCATCGTAAGATAGGCTCGAGCTTAACTTAAATTAGAGTAAGGTCTAGGGAGAGGGTTCGTTAGATAGCTCGAGCGTAATTTAAGTTAGGTAAGTAGAGAGGGCCGAGGAACTATTATAAGGGCTGCCCCGTTAGGGGGAGGGTTGAGACTTAGGATATGCTCGAAAATATAGTCGTCTAAATTAAATATTCTTTCCCCTTTAAATCTTTATATTGAATTTACGACTAAATATTATAAGAGGGGGTAGATCTTTCGTAGTTTCGTAGCCCAAAGCCATTCACTCTACTCCTATAGTTGCTGGGGCGAATATAATGTAGTTGAATAGTTGAGTAGGGATAACGACGCGGCTTTGCTTCGAGAGGAAGCGGTATCGAACCTAAGCGCAGGGTCCAGAGTGAGCATCCATTTATTCCCAGTGCCTCCGTCCGAATAGAATTCCTGAGTCTGCCAAGCGGGGTAGCAGTTTCTATCTTAGTATCTGGAAGAGTTGCCCTCCTGTGAGATCAGTGCCCATGAGGACGAGTGAGTCTTTGCCGCTTTCCCAGTAGCGTACTGTACTGAGTAGTATATATCTCTATGAGAGCTAGCAGTCATTCTTCATTTTCCTGCCATCCCGACCCGTTGGCCGTGAGCACCTGGAATTGGTTGAAATGAAACTTGAAAGCCTTTTTGCGTGGGACCGCCTATAGAGAGACCACGGGAAATCCGTGAGGTGAGGATGCGCAGATAACCTTGTGAAGGCACGAAAGTCAAGCTTAGTTCGAATGAATAGAGAGGGGTTCAAAAGAAGCCTAGAACAACGTTGGAAGGTAAAGACTCATTCATTCCTTAAGCTTCCGATAAGTGGAATTGGAAAGGGTGCCAGGAGAAGAACGGATAAAAGTAGCTCCACCAACGTACGAGGGAAGGTTTGAAGAGGGACCTCAGTCTTCGTCCGCTTTCTTCACCAGATATAGTATTGGAGCTCCACCTTTCACCCCCGGGCAGATCTTTCTACGTTTTGAATCCCGTCGGATAGTCTACAATTGCCCCGTCTGATAGTCGTCGGCCCTTACTATATATTTGAACTTATATTATAGAAGATTAGTCGTAAATAGCCCCAAAGGCTATTTCTCTCCCCAAACTAGTAAATTGTAGCAGAGGTACTTATATTATATACAGGCGGATTAGAACTTATATTATGAATGCAGGGCCTTTGGGGCTCTTTATCTCCCCTTAATAACATTAAATTCGGAATTTCTATTTATTTTAGGTAAATATCTCCTTTATATTGATTTTAGGTAAATATCTCCTTTATATTGATTTTAGGTAAATATCTCCTTTCTATTTATTTTAGGCTTAGTCGTAAATAGCCCCAAAGGCTATTTATCTACTCTGCATAGCAGAGGAACTTATATTATAGTAAGGCGGATTGGTCTACGCCTTTGGGGCTATTTATCTCCTTTAGTCGTAAATAGCCCCTTTGGCTATTTATATGCCTCAAGGAGATAAATAGCCCCAAGAAGATAAATAGCCCCAAGGAGATAAATAGCCCCAAAGGCGTAGACTAACTGTATATAATATAAGATAAGTACCTCGGCTACGCAGAGGCATATAAATAGCCTTTGGGGCTATTTACGACTAATCCGAATTTACCATAATATTAAGTTAAGTTCTAACTGTATATAATATAAGAGTTGTACCTCTGCTATGCCTCTTTGAGTCGAAAATAGACCCAAAGGCTATTTATATGCCCCAAAAATATAGTAAGTTGTGGCAGAGGTACTTATCTTATATTTAGTAGGATTAGTCTACTTAGTCGTAAATAGCCCCAAAGGCTATTTCTTCTACTCAGCATAGCTGAGGTCTTTATATTATATACAGGCAGATTAGAACTTAACTTAATGTTATGGGGGGCCTTTGGTGCTATTTACTTCTTGGGGCTATTTATCTCCTTAGCCAAAGGGGCTATTGTAGACTAAGTAGAATAAACCATCTTACTAAAATAGAAAGACCTCTGCTATGCCTCTTTGTGAGTCGAAAATAGACCCAAAGGCTAAGGAGATAAATAGCCCCAAAGGCGTAGAATAAACCATCTTACTAAAAAGGAAATACCTCTGCTATGCAGAGAAGATAAATAGCCTTTGGGTCTATTTTCGACTCTAAGGAGGCGTGGCAGAGGTACTTATCTTATATTATATACAGTTAGTCTACTTAGTCGTAAATAGCCCCTTTGGCTATTTATATGCCTCTGCGTAGCCGAGGTACAACTCTTATATTATATACAGTTAGTCTACGCCAAAGGGGCTATTTATCTTCTTGGGGCTATTTATCTCCTTAGCCTTTGGGTCTATTTTCGACTCAAAGAGGCGTAGCAGAGGTACAACTCTTATATTATATACAGTTAGAACTTAACTTAATATTATGGGGGGCCTTTGGGGCTATTTATCTCCTTTAGTCGTAAATACTTTGGCTAAGGAGATAAATAGCCCCGAGAAGATAAATAGCCCCAAAGGCGTAGACTAATCTGCCTTACTATAATATAAAGACCTCAGCTATGCCTCTTTGAGTCGAAAATAGACCCAAAGGCTATTTATATGCCTCTGCGTGGCAGAGGTACAACTCTTATATTTAGTAGGATTAGTCTACGCCTTTGGGGCTATTTATCTCCTTAGCCAAAGGGGCTATTGTAGACTAAGTAGAATAAACCATCTTACTAAAATAGAAATATCTCTGCTATGCCTCTTTGTGAGTCGAAAATAGACCCAAAGGCTAAGGAGATAAATAGCCCCAAAGGCGTAGAATAAACCATCTTACTAAAAAGGAAATACCTCTGCTATGCAGAGAAGATAAATAGCCTTTGGGTCTATTTTCGACTCTAAGGAGGCGTGGCAGAGGTACTTATCTTATATTATATACAGTTAGTCTACTTAGTCGTAAATAGCCCCTTTGGCTATTTATATGCCTCTGCGTAGCCGAGGTACAACTCTTATATTATATACAGTTAGTCTACGCCAAAGGGGCTATTTATCTTCTTGGGGCTATTTATCTCCTTAGCCAAAGGGTCTATTTTCGACTCAAAAAGTGCATAGCTGAGGCCTTTATATTATATACAGGCGGATTAGAACTTAAATTATTATGAATGTAGGGCCAAAGGGGCTATTTATCTCCTTTCGTAAATACTTTGGCTATTTATATGCCTCTGCGTAGCAGAGGTACAACTCTTATATTATATACAGTTAGTCTACGCCTTTGGGGCTATTTCTCTCCTTTAGTCGTAAATAGCCCCAAAGGCTATTTATCTGCCCAATATTATAGTAAGGGGTAGCAGAGGAACTTATATTATAGTAAGGCGGATTAGTCTACGCCTTTGGGGCTATTTATCTCCTTCACCAACAGAGCTATAATTTATTTAGATTGATTTTAGGCTTAGTCGTAAATAGCCCCTTTGGCTATTTATCTGCTCTGCGTAGCAGAGGTACTTATATTATATACAGGCGGATTAGAACTTAATATTATGAATGTAGGGCCAAAGGGGCTATTTCTCTCCTTTAGTCGTAAATAGCCCCTTTGGCTATTTCTCTACCCAATATATAGTAAGGGGGTAGCAGAGGTACTTATATTATATACAGGCGGATTAGAACTTAATTATAGTAAGTAGGGCCTTTGGGGCTATTTATCTCCTTTCGTAAATAGCCCCAAAGGCTATTTATCTGCCCAATATATATACAGGGGTAGCAGAGGTACTTATATTATATACAGGCGGATTAGAACTTATATTATGAATGCAGGGCCTTTGGGGCTATTTATCTCCTTGGGAACTTATATTATATACAGGCTTAGTCGTAAATAGCCCCTTTGGCTATTTATCTGCTCTGCGTAGCAGAGGAACTTATATTATATACAGGCGGATTAGTCTACGCCTTTGGGGCTATTTATCTCCTTTACTTGATTTTAGGGCATTCATATTAAGTTAAATTGCGGCCCTTACTAGAATTTCCGGGCCGCCTTACTATAATATAAGTTCCTCAATTTACTTTTATATTAGGCAAAGGCAATTTATACAATTTACTATATTTTAGGAACTACTACCCTGCATTCATAATATAAGTTCTAATCCGCCTGTATATAATATAACTCTGCTACCCCTTACTAGATATTGGGGCCTAATATAAAAGTAAATTATAGCCTTTGGGGCTATTTATCTCCTTCGGAATTTATATTTATTTTAGGCCCAAAAATATAGTAATTTACGTAAATAGCCCCAAAGGCTATTTATCTGCCCAATATATATACAGGGTAGCAGAGGAACTTATATTATATACAGGCGGATTAGAACTTATATTATGAATGCAGGGCCTTTGGGGCTATTTATCTCCTTTGGCGTAAATTGCGTATGTCAACGATAAGATTATGGACCGGTCTAACGGTTGAACCGGGGAGTTGGGTCCAGCAAGATGTTTAGATAAAATGCACTACCAAGTGCTCTACATCGCTTCTATAGGCCCTTACTATATATTGGGTCTCTACATTAGTAGTCGAGCTATTACATACCCTTATCATACGTTTTGAATAGTCGTCGCCCCCACCATATATCTGGCGGTCGAGCGACTTATATTATAGAGGGCGGCCCTTTCGGTCTCACTATTTCATACTAGATCCCATTAGGGGTAGCTTTCTATTGTCGTCTCTCCCCCGTCGTGAATGGCTTTGGGACTAGAAACTCTACAGCAAGAGGTCTGGATGCATTCACTCGTACCGCGTAGTGGGTCATAAGAGCGATAAAAAACCCTATAGCATGCGCTCGAGCTACTTTAGACCCTCCGAACTTATTACATTACAAATGGGGTGCCCCACATTTGGGACCCAGGAAGTTAAATGCATTCTATCGTTCGCTTCCACGCATTCTGATTCTATCGTTTTTACTCATTCGGTTAAAAAGTCTTTAGTCAAGTCTCTTAATATATAAGAGGTGCGAACTAATTACATTCCTAATAATCCTACCTGGACCACTCAACTTTCATTTAAGTTGATGCAAGTGATGAAAAGCTTCGACTCGTAATTAAGGCATGTGTGAAGCATATAGGAAATACGGATCTTATCTCTGAAGAGCGAAAATAGAAAGATAAAGAAGGGAATAGAAGATATGAGTATTATAAACAACAAATCTTTCATATTAAGATATGAGACTAACGCAAAGGGTTTGTCTTTCGGAATGAAAGGATATGTAATAGCTCGACTGCAAAGGAGAGGGAATAAAGGGATAAACGCATAAGCGATAGAGTATGTAATAGCTCGTAAGCGAGCGGAAGAGCCGACACCGCGAGATATAGTAATAAATAGCTCACCTAGGGGACAGAAGTGGGGGCATGTGCAATACTACAGAAGCCCACATCCAGAATTTATTCATACTTAAGCTTTGTCTGAGTCTTGCCTTAATAGATAAAAAAGGAAGTTGAGGCGAAAAGGGTTTAGCTCTCAAATAAAGACATTACTCATTCTATCATGAGAATTATAATTATCCGTGTGCCAGTAGCGTGCGTTAAGCAACAGATCATATATCACAAATAGAGCTACTAAAATATACTAAACAGAACTGCTTTCGTCTATTAGGCAAAATGAAATAGCACTTATATTATATAGTACTTCACGGGACCTCACCCACTCTAGCACTTCATCCATTGTGGGAGCTATATATAAACACGAGAATTATATATTTGAGGAGACTCCAAAGGAAGATGAAGATTCAGCTACTCTATATACCGCACCGCTCAGATGAGGATCTTGATTGCCTATCCAATGCCTATCAGTACTCGAGAGGGCACCCGCTTATATGCTTAGCGAGCCCATTGAACCGGACAAAGGGGTTCACGGAGGATAAATATGCTTAACATTTACACCCTATTTCGATTATTGGCAGCCACTACCATCAGAGGATGCTATAGCTTATAATACAGGACTCTCAGAACGTTTACTAACATATGAAATTTCACTTGATAATAATATAACTTTTGAGATTAGAGTAATATATACATATGCTTAACAAAAAACCAAGACAGAATGACATGAACACTAAAGCATAAACTTAAGAATCAGATACTGGTAAGGGAACAAGGGAAAGGAATAAAGAAAGGAAGAGATAATAAGAACAACTACAGAGTCGAATCTGACCGGGAGTCAGCGCATTCAGGTTTGAGAACCAGCTGTACGTGCATTCCTATATGTGAGTTGATTATCTAATGGTCGCATTAGTTCTTCTAGTAGAAGAAGCCGCGAATTGAAGAACTTCATAGCGTGCCTAACTACTAAACCTTTGACCTTATGACCGAACCATACGCGGTACGCGGAAGAGAGAAAGAAGATCATATCATATACTTGTAAGTTAACCATGCTAAAAAGAGAGAAAATATGGCAAGAATCATATAAACTAAGACTATAGCAATGCTAGAAAGACCATAAAAGAATATAATTCCTTACTTCTAAAGTTATTATGGAGGCTATTATGCCTTAGGAGCGCGGCCCACGTGCTGACTCAAGTACTAAACCCCAGATTTAGAACTCAAGTCCGTTTTTACAAACGTTCTTTATAGGTCTTTTTCTAAAGTAAAGTAGGAATCCGAATAAAAAGAGTGGAGCATGGCAAAGAATTGTTCTGGAAGGCTAGAATTACATATTATGGCACTAAATTCATATTCTTTAAAATGGTTTGCAACGTGAGAAGCTAAAATCAAGTCTTTTAAGCGCTCGAAATACTAAAAAAATGAATCCATAGGGATGAAAATTGCTCGACTATAAAGGAGAGGTAAGAGTCATAACTAAGTGCGAGCCATACTGTAATTTAAGGAGAGGAGCTCAAATCAAGTGGATTAGGTCTAGCCCATTATCCTAACCAGAATATATGAATGATGGAGTCTTTCCGTAAGAAGTCAGATATGCATGAAGTTCATATATAATTCACTCTATAGCAAGAGGTCGAACTTAATATATAGTAGGGGTGAAATATATAGTAAGGTGACATAATTACTTACTAGGTTTTTGGGCCTCAGCAAGAGGTAGTAAATGGCTATTCAAAACGACTTTTGATCTACCCTTCCAATCGTACCTTGGGACTTATCTAATTCAGAATTCTCGAACCTCCCGGACCACGAAAGAGTCATTTATGTTGATGCAGCAAAAAAGAATGAGAATTATATCGTCAGCTTCCCCTCACCTGGACCCCCCCTGGTACTATATTTAGGGCTATGTAATACGTACTCCCTAAATTATATATATAATACTATACCTCTCCCTTTTAGAGTACGAGTTCAAGGCGTACTTCAGATACTATACTTTCTAGTGAAATTTCCATTCACTCCACTAATATACCACAGTAGAGCTATTCATTAACTTAAGGAGTGCTATTTATGAGATAAGAGAAGTACAACCAATATGCTTCACACATTAAAAAAACACAAAACAGAACTTAAGATCAGGAGAAAGAATAGGAGATGCAAATCACATAATTAGGATTATAATATAGTAAGGGAGGAAGATTAGGAATGTTATCAGTTAGCAGCCAAGGGGATATTAGAATGTAAGAAGTGCCGAACGGATTCAATGAAGGGGTCACCTAATTAGAATTATTTTATCAAACAGAGTGGAAAGGGGCAGATTCTTAGTAATGTCATTAGTGCCGAGTGGAAAATTTGAGCTCATGATAAATGATTTGACGCGCTCTTCTTCCTTAAGTTCAAGGAGACCCGAACCCTAAATTTATCTTCCCGTAGCAGCGTTTTACCTCCAGGTGCTGCTTTAGTTGCTTAAATTCTTCTTGGGTTAAGAGTGGGACCTTCAACACAATTAAAGTGGATACTATCTAGTCTCATTCTATTAGAGCTAAATTTGCGAGTCTTTCCTTACTTTGGAGCCTATCCTGCAAGAGTAGTTCATTCAAAACGTAGAAAGATCTACAAGGTCTGGTGTACCATTGGCTCTTTCCTTATGGTATAACTATTTTATACGTACTACCTTTCCTCAGCAAATTATTATCAGTATGGCTCATATCTGAATGAAGGAGTCTCCATCCCCCCTTAGAATTTCTATTTCATTGTAGACTATACTTATAATTATTAGATTGAGCTGGATACGACTTAAGATCTTTGGGCCTATGGAACTATCCTTCCCATAGCTTGAGTATCCCCGAACACTTGAGAGTTATCACGTAGCAAACCATTCTATAGAATCTTAATTAAGTACCTTCTATATTTGAACTTATATTATATACAGGCCTCGATCCAATGAATTTACCTTATACTGAGTCAGTTGAGGCAGGTTTCCAACTGAACTTGAGAAAAACACATAGCTAGATTCATTTTTTGAATCAAACATAGTAGGAAGGCAAAACCGGGTTCCCACTTCACTTGATAAAAAAACCTAGATGCAATTCATGTACCTAAAACGTAGTGTCAACGACTGGAACGCTAAACGGGTATCTTACTTTCTAAACTAGCTCTAAATCCCTAGCTAGAAAGAACTATGCACAAGTCACTTTAGAAAATACCTCGATGCGCACGAGACTCAGACTGGTCTACCTAGTTTGGCTCAAAAGACTGCTTTCCTACTTTACTTTCCACAATACCGGATCCCCAGGGGCATGGCTTTATAAGTTTCCACTAGACCCAACTATATATAATATACCTATTGAGGCACAAAAAGAGGGGCTTTACCATTTGAAATTAGTTATCGATTTACTTGGTTTCTCGAAACCCTCTTGTTCAGATCTCACGGAACGGAGGCAAAAGGGAGTTCATGTCCAAGGGTACTTAAAACAAGACCTTGAAAGCTATTTACGGAGGAAAAAGAAAGTGGGGGAATCCACCTTTTAGGGAACGAAGATTAGGAATGTAATTAGTGATTAGGAAGATTAGGAATTACATAAGTTCGCTCGATCGAAACCCTTTTTTTGCCTCAACTAAGTTAGGTAAATGAATTGCTTCGAGGAAGGCAGAAATTAAATGAATATTATAAAAGAAACCTTCCCTAGGGATCTTTGATCTAGGTCTTTTTTCTCAAGTTCAGTAGGATACCTGCCTCAACTGAAATGGAGGTCAATAAATCGCATCTAGGTCTTTTATAAAGTCAGAATCCCTTTTCGCCTCAAGTCAGTTTTTCCATAGGGGTCAAGATTTGCAAAAGTTCTGTTAGGTTCTTCTCTTAGTCGGCTACCATTTCTTTTGACATAGCTTTTCCTTTCCTCTCCTTGATAGCATAAGTTCTCCAAACGCTAAATGACTCAACTCACACTCCCCTTATCCTCTTTTCATATTATGCCTCTCTGGCCTCGAACCCAAGGATAAGGAAGGACTCCTCGAACCACTTCTTTCATTATTACTTTATGGGCTACATTAGACTATCCGACGCATACCTACGTCGTTCATGGCCCAACTCTACTCATAATAAGATCTCCAATGCTTCTCTTATGCGATCTGAGAATCCTGAATCGCCCCCCTTCTAAGTAATTTGCCCACATTCCCACTCTTCTATCCCCCCAGCGAAGGGGGCCTCGTCCTACTCATCTCTTTAAATTATATTATAAGTGGTAAGACTACACCATTAAATGAAGAATCCTATGATGCATTTCTGATCGGAACCTAAATAATATCATAACTACAATAGAGAAAGAGCTAATTAAAGGTAATTCCAAGATCTTTCTTGGTTTGTCTCATATACAAGAAGTGCTTTCAGCAAGAACTATTTTGAGCAGTGAGGTGCATTTTTCCATCAGAGCTCTAAGAAAGAAGTTTATGGTAATAACACATTAGTGGCTTATCGCCAGGCCCTATAGACTCAATCTTTCCAAAGAGACTGAGTTCATCCATTAGTCGATAAAGATCTTTTTCATTGAGTTGATCATTAGTATTAGTAAATAAATATAGTTCATTATAGAATCTCATAAAGATTATGCCTGGAAAGATTTTAGGAAATAGCCGATCGAAGGTGTCCCTAAGTAGAAGATTTAATAAGACCTGTGAGATTTCGCCCACTGGGGGAACTCCATTAAAGCCAATCGTACCATTCCTATTGATTCCATTTTGATCTAACATTGGAAGATGGAGAAAAGACCTGACGAGATAATAAAGTGAATTGTCTCCCACTAGGTTAAAAATCTTCTTTTCGAATTTTCACATTAACACTTGGTATTCTTTTTAATGAAAAGAGCAAGTCAATCTTGTGGACTCGATTCACTATTCCCATTTCTTTCATATTGTCATAAAAGGGGAGATAGCAAATCTTCCAATTGGAAACTTTCCTTCGGAAACCTCACATGCCCATGTGATAAACGATTTAACATTAGTGAGAGCGCCACGAATACTGGAGCATCCCCATTATTATCTGGCAAAATGCGACAGAATTGATTATAATTTGGGCACATCTGGATAATCCAATTTTTTGTCCATTAATAAATCATAAAGATTGCACTTATCCATAAAGAGGACTTGCAGCGGGGAAAGCACATATTTGTCAGAAAGAATTTGATCTCGTATGTTTGCAAGTTTAAAGCAAGAAATAGTACTATAATAAGGCCTCTTCCTCAAAGACTGAAAAGCTAAATTGAGATCAGTGGAAAGCTGAACAAGCGAATTATCCACAGCACTAGAATGTTTGGTACGTCTCCCACTACCAAAAGGGCGAATGTCCACTGTCCCGGAACTAGGTAATAGTCGCAAACCATCGAAAGAAATAAAGAATTGAGAATTAGTTGCGTGCAATTCCTTCCGTATAAAATGAAACCTGGCACTCATAATTGTGAACCTAGCTTCGCTCAGATAAAACTTGGGGGAGTAAGCTAAAAAAGGATAGAGTCAAGGGGGAAATCTGCTTTACTAATTGAGAAAGATTTATTGACTACACCGACCACTCACAATTATTATACCGCTATGTCTTCGGTATGAAAAGAGCTTTTGGAGCAGCAGTCATACTCTCCCGAACGATAGAAGAATAATGCTGGTGAAGAGAATTTATAATAAGATAAGTAAGAAGTTCGCTTCTATTCTACTTTCCTTGAGCATATATATTTTGTTTTGGCTCGCAATCAAGCCTTACTATAATATAAGTTCCTTCAAATCCTTACTCAAACTTCTACGAACGCACCACCAAGACGCAGCCCTTTCAAACCATGGAAATGAATTGGGCTCGCACCACATCTACGTTGAGCTCCGTCTTTTTCGTTTTATGACCAGGAGGATGAGTAAGAAGGTCCTTATCGTTCTCTCTCGTGCCTATTAATTCCAACTATCACTACAACCAAACAATGCAATTGCATCCAAAGCGATCAGATAAATGGTATAGCGAGGGTTCAGGAAAAGAAAAATTAAGAAAAATTACCATAATGACACAGTTGTACCACACCATCTGAGTCCAAAAAAAAGACTCTTATTAGAATAAAAAAGTAAGTGCTTTCTCACCAGGTCCTATCGAGACAAGACTTCCAGTCAGATGTAGTTCCCCCAATAGCATTAGTAAAGCTTTATCTTCGAATAGTACTTTTCATTTCCTGTTGAAAATATGAAGACTTCGTTGTGGAATGAACAAAATGCAATCCCTGGAAACCCTTTAGGAAAGAACGTTCCCCTAAGCATAATATGGAGTAAAACCTTACTAATTTCACCAACGGATGGAATTCCACCCATCCCACCTTTGCCATTCCCCTCATTCCCATAAAGAAAGTCGTCTCTTATAGGGAGATGAAGAAAAGACGATATGAGTTTTTAAATGGAAGAATCCCCAACTAGTTCGTTAATCCTCTCTTCAACGACATGGATTGGAATAGTCCTTGCTGACGGTCTTAAGTCCAACTTGCAGACACAATTCACCTTTCCTACTACTCTTGCCATTTGTTGAATAGTGTAATAAAAGGAGTCCACCATATCTTCTAATTGGTTGCAGTTCTTTGGCAAGCTACCCCGAGATAGGCGTATTAGCATTAAGGAGAGTGCCCTGAGTACTATTGCGTCCCCCCTTTTTAGAGGGCGTAACAACACAAAATAACTTTCAAATTGTGCGAACGACATATGAGAGGACATATAAGGCCGGCCAGTATGGCCTATTGGAGCAAGAAGAGGATTCAATCTCGCTTGATCGCGTGATTTGATCGCCTAGATTTGATCGCCTATCTGCCTCTGAGCTTCTCATTCTTTTTTCATCGAATGTAGGTGTGCTCGCCGTGTAAGGTAGGAGCGGTCTTCATGGTAGAATGGACTCTTAGCGGGATAGCAAGGCTAACAGATATAAGTAAACGAGTAAGTAAAGGAAATATATAGTAAGGCGGTCGGAACTACTAAAAGACAAGGAGCGAGAAAGCGAGCGGGATGAGCGAGCAGCGAGTGGAATGAACGAGCCGACCATTAGGAAGAAGTGAAGCGGCAGAAGCATTCTTTATTTGTGCGAAATGGCAGCTGCATTCTCTCGTGCACGAACTGTCTCATCTCAATTCCTTGAATCGCTCTTTTGATTCTCTTCTTTCTCTATAGCTATTCGCTTCTTCTTTCTCGATAGCTATTCTATGTGTCTCTTCCTCGATCAGAGGCTCTCGTTTGCTCCTCAACTCTCGACTTCGCCCTTCCCGTCCTCCCATCGGAAAAACACGAAGCGGTCAACTTTCCTGTAATAGTTCTTCTGCCAGAGGAAGGGAGAAGGCCACGGATGGACTACCCATCATCACCTTGACTAGAGCATCCCAAGCCAAGTAGAGCCTGAATCCTCTTCATCTGGCTTCTAGTTCTCTTTCTGTAGAGTTAGGATCCTTCTAACAGAGATTCGGATTTCGTACCGTACGAAAGAAAGTCTCCTGTTCTATTTACTATTTCAGTAAGGCCATTCTGAGTGAGCTGTCCGCTCAGTCGAGCGCTTTAGTTGACCAGACCTTTTGCTCCAATCCTCGAGGGCTACTTCTCACTCTTGATCTTTCCCTGAAAGAACTCACATGGAGACCTACTACGCGAACAATAAAGTGTCTTTCCTTTTCCTCTTCCTTTTGTCGTTCGCTCCTCTGACTTCTCTCTTTTCTTTAGCTTAAGCTCGCTTCATTTCCTACTGACTTAGAGTAGAGCGGCCTTCCCCTACGGCTACCTCCACTCTGATTCTCTGTTCGCTTCCCCTTCCTAAACGTGGACATTAACCCTTCTCCGCACCTCTTATGAGTTAGTTAAAGGCTCTATTCTCAGTGGTGTGACGAATTGAAAGACCCTACTTCTGTCTTCAGTCGACTACGCAACATTCACTCTTTCCTCGCGTAGCACCTTGAACCCTTCCCGATCCGATGGTCGACTTACTGCCCTTCCCTGCTAGCTACTCACAGATCTACCTGTTCTTAAATATATAGAGCCTGGTCGCACTGCTACTCCCAAACCAGAGCCCGGTCGCACTGCTTGTCCTCTGCTTCCTCCCACTGCAGCGACAGCCACGCAGTCTCCCGGCTTTAGCTACCTCCTACCAGCAGCCGACGACCAACTACACAACAGACGCTGGAGAGTTGCGCTACAAACATAGCTAGTCTCCTTCCGGAAAAGAGCTACCCTTCTCTCCTCCCCACCAAGCGGAGGCCTGCAAGTCATGGTTTCTTCCCACTTCCCGGACCGACTACAAGGAGGGCGCCTTTCCCCGCTACGCTATCGCTACGCTCTCTCCTAGACCACTGCAGGGGAGCACCCTTAGCCTGCCCCGTCAAGAACTGGGTTAGGTCTACTACTCGCCTACCCGCAAGGGGTGGACAGCAGCATCTTAGCCACCCGACTCCAAGAAGAGACGCTCCAGGCTTCCGTGCCCAGCTGCCAGGATTAAGATAGTGATATGGCGCTGGGGAGAAGGTTGAAGAGGTTCTTAGCCATTGAACTCCTAGCTTCTCCAGCCTGCTCAGAGCTACTTAACCGAGTCCCTCTTCCGAACTCACCCGCGGCCGCTCGTCCGTCACTTACTATACTTTAGCCCGTCCTTAGCCATCAGCATCAGATAGAATTAGCCGGCTGTGCGTGCTTTGCGCTATCGTTAAGAGCATTTTTTACATCTATCTAAGGTCTCACTCGCGTCGGAATTTATATTTATTTTAGGGAAGTAGCTTCTTTTTTTCTGTCGTTTGAGCCTCGTCACTGTCGTTCGAGCCGGGTCTTCTTTTAGTAGTTTCACTCGCTCGTCACTCACCTATAAGCATGCCTATCTGAGACTCTCACCGGGGGGCCTAATCTCCAATACTTATAATGAATGAGCAGCTCGCCCCTCTCTCCGTAAAGGCACCATTTCAGTGTCAATATCCCTCGTCCGAGAACCGCAGTCAGACGCCCGAGCTCCCATTCATAGCTGGCCACTAATTCAGAACTAAGTGAGGCTGAAGCAAGAGGCACAGGCACAATTTAAGTCAATATCCCTCAAGAGCGGACTCCAATCATTTGGCCCCCGAACGAGAAGCGAAGTCGAGTGAAACGACGAGCGAATGGTAATGACTATAGAATGCAATGACGAGCGAATTGACGGGCTTGAGACTGATGAGTGAGCCTGCGTTTGCGACTATGAAGAGGTAGGTGGGAGGACTACTACTTGGTTGGGAGGCATGAAGCTAAGCAAGAGGAGGAGAGGGGAAGGGCGACTGGTAAGGAGCGTAGACGGGAACAGTTCCTACAGCTTGGAATGAACTCAAAAGGGTATGGAAAGAGAGAGGAAAGCGGGCTAGAACTAATGAACCCCGTAGAGTCAATTACAGGAGTGAATGTTGACATTCACGACTACTTATTATTATTTTGCCTGCCATTTACAATATTCGACCTGTTGCTGCTTGCCCCCGTATATATATTAAGTTCGACCTGTTGCTGGGCTCGACCTAAAGGGAGAGAGAGAGAAGAGGGGCGAATTTACTGTAAAGGAGATAAATAGCCCCAAAGGCCCTACTTACTATAATTAAGTTCTAATCCGCCTGTATATAATATAACTCTGCTACCCCCTTACTATATATTGGGCAGATAAATAGCCTTTGGGGCTATTTACGACTAAAGGAGAGAAATAGCCCCAAAGGCCCTACTTACTATAATTAAGTTCTAATCCGCCTGTATATAATATAAGTTCCTCTGCTATGCAGAGTAGATAAATAGCCAAAGGGGCTATTTACGAAAGGAGATAAATAGCCCCAAGAAGATAAATAGCCCCAAGAAGATAAATAGCCCCTTTGGCGTAGACTAACTGTATATAATATAAGATAAGTACCTCTGCTACGCAGAGGCATATAAATAGCCAAAGGGGCTATTTACGACTAAGTAGACTAACTGTATATAATATAAGATAAGTACCTCTGCTACGCAGATGCATATAAATAGCCTTTGGGGCTATTTACGACTAAGTAAACTAATCCGCCTGTATATAATATAAGTACCTCTGCTATGCAGAGTAGAGAAATATTGGGGCTATTTACGACTAATCCGAATTTACCTAAAATAAATAGAAAGGAGATAAATAGCCCCTTTGGCGTAGATTAATCCGCCTGTATATAATATAAGTTCCTCTGCTATGCAGAGTAGATAAATAGCCAAAGGGGCTATTTACGACTAAGCCCTAAAGAAAGATAAATTCTATAATAAATTCTTCCATAAGGAGTGATAACGACGCGGCCTACTTCAGGCTTCGGTGAAGGCCAGCTAAGGGCCGAGGGATACCGACGGGGTTGCAGTCTATCTCCTAATCTTTGTCGGAACTTTTCGACGGATTAGCCCCGACCAGTCGATGCTCCTACGCAAGTCTGCTTCTGTCTCAGGTAAAAAAGAAGAGTCGTTTTAGTCAGAAGATGTGACGAAGCGAACCAGACCTAGATTCTGTACAAATAATGAAGTCGGGCATCTAAGCTACTTTCGCTTTAGGCTTTTTCAAGTAGAATTGAATCTCTATCTTTGAAAGCCCAAGAGTCCCAATGAAGGGAAAGAAGGGATCCTTTCTATGCGCTATACCTATAAGAAAGAGGAGAGCCTTACTAATGAAAAAAGATGCTCCAAGACCAAGCCCTTATTCGCAAGAATAAGGCAAGCGCTGTGAACTAGAGGAAAGCTAAAAAAGGGGTTCGATCTATAATAAGTGTGCCAAGCATGAATAGATGGCACACTTATTAAGGATAAAGAAAGGGGACCTGCTACTGCTACTATTTGACTTAAGTGCATCCCTCAGACAGACTCTCTCTTTATCTTTCAATTCATTCTAATCTCTTTACTCTCCCGGTCCCGCTTCCTCATTTTCAAATTCTAGGTTCACCGAAAGGGACAGTCAGGTGGAATCCCGTCCAGAAGAAAAGGACCAGTATTAGTCATCAAGGTGGAGTAGTCCCAGTTTGCGAAGTCTCTCATCGCCTTGATTAAAGAGTGGTGGGGCCAGAAGCCGGGTCAAGGTCGGGTGGTGGGTCAGGGAAGAAGCTAGCCATAGAAAGAAGTCAGCTTCGGGGTTCTTGGTCAATGATGTCGTTCACTTCTCACCTTCCAATTTGTACTGTGAGGCCGTCAAAGGTAATTTTTGGGTGGAGAGGGCCTTTTTCCTGACTTCTCTTTCTGGTGGACGAGTCAACGATAGAGCGAAAGAAATGACCATAGAGTACGACTCGCGAGAGCTCGCCTCCGTGCCTAGAGACAATTTACTTTTATATTAGGCAAAGGAATGAACGATGGTGCAAGAACCCTTTCTCGTCTCGCTTTTCGGAAAGAAAGATAAGACGTGTACACCGCCCCGTGGGTCTTACGTCTAGCCGACTTATAATAAACTCTTTCCAAAAAGAGGCTTTAACAACTAATTCAGTAGGCTTTCGACAATGAGAGATAGATGGACAGCGCACTTGAACCTAGAACTCCTGTAATGCCTTGAAAGTGCCTATTCTTTCGAGAAAGACTTTTGTAAGTTCTGCAAGCCAGATTAGCTCATAAAAGAAAGAGTGAACTATATTATGTAAATTTATAAATAACAGGGAAGGGAGTTATCTTTTACCCAACACATAATCGTTAAGAGGACGACCGGAGAAACGAACCCTTGTCAAGAAGAAAGTGAAGCCGAACAGGGTGGTTAGAGTTGGGGCCTTTCTAAGGCCGAATAGAAGAAGGGCCTAATATAAAAGTAAATTGTCTCTAGGCCGAGCTACCTCCAGAGACGTGACTGACTCCTCAGTGCTATATCCCTAATGAGGGCATGTTGAAAGCTCGCCCTTCAAAGGATCAGATAAAAACTCTTATAGCAGAGTGGATGGCAAGAATGGTTTGGTTCTCGGAAATGGAGGAAAAAAGTAGGTCCCGAGGAGTTTTTTTTCTTTACTTTAGTGCAGCGAGGGCGCTCGAGCTCTTTTTTCCGGGTAGGGGCACCCCTACCATTTATTAAGTGAGAGAGGAATGCTTTAGACCGGATAGGTGTAGGAAGTCAGGATCAAATTGTTTGGGGGCCGAAGACGGCTGAGAAAGAAACAAGAAGAGAGGGCCGTAGGGCTCGCCTAAAATCAAGTAAATTCCGAGGGCAGATCTTTCGTAGTTTTGAATATAAATTGCATAATTTACTATATTTTTGGGGAGTGAAATTGCCCCTAATATATAGTAAATTGAGGAGTGAAATTGCATAGCAGAGGAACTTATATTATAGTAAGGCGGCCCGGCCGCCTTACTATAATATAAGTTAAAATATATAGTAAGGGCCGAATTTACTGTAAGTTGGGCTATAATAAATTCCCGAAGGAGATAAATAGCCCCAAAGGCCCTACATTCATAATATTAAGTTCTAATCCGCCTGTATATAATATAAGTTCCTCTGCTACAACTTACTAGATTTTTGGGCAGATAAATAGCCTTTGGGGCTATTTACGACTAAGGCCCTAAAAGAAAGTCAACATATAGTTAAGTTCTGTATATAATATAAGTTCCCAATACCCAAAAATCTAGTAAAGGAGATAAATAGCCCCAAAGGCCCTGCATTCATAATATAAGTTCTAATCCGCCTGTATATAATATAAGTTCCTCTGCTACCCTGTATATATATTGGGCAGATAAATAGCCTTTGGGGCTATTTACGACTAAGCCTAAAATCAATCTAAATATATAGTTAAGTTCTGTATATAATATAAGTTCCCGATATATCCCTAAAATCAAGTCAACATATAGTTAAGTTCTGTATATAATATAAGTTCAATATATATACAGGGCCGACGACTATCATAGTGATTCTTATTCAAAACGACTACTGTAGAAAGATCTAACATATCTCAATATTCCCTATCGGAATTTATATTTATTTTAGGCCTATCCTTAACGTCTGCAAAATCTCCCTTTAGGAATTTACTAGATTTTTGGGAATTTATTATAGTATGGCGTTACACTCGGAATTTCTATTTATTTTAGGTAAATTCGGATTAGTCGTAAATAGCCCCAATATTTCTCTACTCTGCATAGCAGAGGTACTTATATTATATACAGGCGGATTAGTTTACTTAGTCGTAAATAGCCCCAAAGGCTATTTATATGCATCTGCGTAGCAGAGGTACTTATCTTATATTATATACAGTTAGTCTACTTAGTCGTAAATAGCCCCTTTGGCTATTTATATGCCTCTGCGTAGCAGAGGTACTTATCTTATATTATATACAGTTAGTCTACTTAGTCGTAAATAGCCCCTTTGGCTATTTATATGCCTCTGCGTAGCAGAGGTACTTATCTTATATTATATACAGTTAGTCTACGCCAAAGGGGCTATTTATCTTCTTGGGGCTATTTATCTTCTTGGGGCTATTTATCTCCTTTCGTAAATAGCCCCTTTGGCTATTTATCTGCCCAATATATATACAGGGGGTAGCAGAGGAACTTATATTATATACAGGCGGATTAGAACTTAATTATAGTAAGTAGGGCCTTTGGGGCTATTTATCTCCTTTACTAGATTTTTGGGGAACTTATATTATAGTAAGGCGTTATCACTCGGCCCTGCCCTTATCAGTCGGCCCTCTCCTTGGTGCTTTCACTTCGACCTGTGATCTTTGCCTGGGAATTTTAATTTATCCTGTGACGAAGACCGGTGATAAAACCCACATAACATAGATAGGGAAGGGACAGAGCTTCAAAGAGCACGTGTCGGGTCAGCCTACCGAGCCTAGATTGATGAAAGAGTACAGGGAAAGAGATATTGATTAAGAAAGAGATTCCAAGAGTGAAGAGAAACGAGTAATTGGTTAGAGTGAATTACTATAGTTCATTCCAAACTCATTAAAGTACGCAATTTAAAGGGTGGGCCAAGAGTTAAAGTTCATTATAAAAGGAAGCAATGCCCTCTTAGACTAAGTAAGGAAGCTAAGACTCATGCAATCGTTTAAAATAGGCAGGCTAGGGTCGGCTTTCCTCGTTCCTGCTCTTGTATGGTTATTGTTCAGAAAGATAGGAACCCCGGGCTCTTATCCAATCTTTCTTAATGAGATGAGGGCAATTACAAGCTTGATGTTCTTTAATGGCAATCTTTGCTCCACTCCATTCTCATTCGACTTCGCGTGATCTTGGATGTCGAAGAAGGGCTAATTCCATGCTATCTCGGACTCTTAGTGGGAAGTCTCCAAGAGAGAGGCTCGTCCGAACCAAGTGAAAGTACCGAAGCCCCACCGTTAACAATAGAAGGTGCGGAGCGGTGCCCCTAATCTCTACGGCTAATGGTCGGAGCACAGGCTATGGTTTCAGGTTCAAATGAGCTGGTCTAGCTAAGAGCTGGAGACAGAAGACCTGGAAGGAGACGACTGCCTACGCCTACTGAGACTCTTCGTGCGGCCTAAAATCAATATAAATAAGGCAAAACTCCTCTTTTCTCCCGCCAGGATCCCTAACCCGTCTTTAACTGGGACCGGACCAGCTCTATCAAGTAAAGGCCTAAGCTGGAGTTCGAGAATATAGCTAAGGACCGGTCTGCCTCAGATCATATCTATCCATATTGATTTGGAGCCTCAGAGAATCTCATTCATGACTAGTTACACTCAGATTAGCAACCACTTCGACTTCGCATGAGATCAGAAGTTAAATGAGATGATCAAGCTGGTGCGGAGAAAGCTCGGTACTTATTTTATTGTGAATTTATTTTATTTTAGGCCGCTTCGCTTCACCTCGTTTCCGCTCGCAGCTTTCTTGCTTGATTCTCTCTCGTTCATTCCAATCAATCGCTCGTTGAACTCGCTCGAGCTTTCTATACTATAACTTAATAAGCGAAGTTCGAAAGAGTCTCTCAGCAAAGCACTGAATTTCTCTCTTCAAAAGTCAGATCTTGTATGTTCCCGCATCTCTAACTTCACCAACTGGCCTCTCAAGTATGAGGGTCTTCTCCTCTTTCTTAGTCGGCTATGACCTTGAGGTGAGTAATAAGCGATAGGCATAGCTACCATGAGTTGAGGAAGGAGCGCACCGCGTAGTGGGCTTGGCCTCCTAACCAGCCAGTGTGAGGACTATAAAAGAAGACCAGTTCTGAGTTCAACTATTCGGCTACTTTGGACAGGACTAGGAGCCTCTCCACCGTTCATAAAGACGGATCTCTCTCTCTACCAGACATCTCTCGGTCGTGGGCCCCAGCTTCTTAGTTGGCGAGGTGCGAAGAGCGGGAAAGACCTTGACTCATATTATATATGCTAGATGGATCTGAGGCGGGAAAGATTAGCTTGAAGCTTTCTCATCCATATCTCGACTTCGCTTATAAAATAACAGTAGTGCTGTGCGAAGATCGGGAGCTAATTCATATTTGATAGGTGAGATGGGAACTCTGAACTCTGAACTAGGAAGCAGGAAGCGCAGGACAGCAACAATCAATTCATTCCTTTGCCTTGGACAGCAACAATCATTCCTTTGCCTTGGTTGGACTAGGTGCGGAGCGGAGATCATTCTAAGTGCCACGGGAGCCACTAATGGTCATGATATATATATAGTACGCTATCACTGGCCTCTCCACCATTTCTTCTCGACTACGAATGGATGTGATCAATGAAAGTTCTTTAGCTTGATCAGGTTATAGAATGCTGATTCGGATTCACATAGCAAAGAGTCTCTAGTTCGGGATCCAATGAGGGAATGATATGAATGAGCCGGTGGGAAAGGAAAAGAGTCAAAGTGAGACTATCTCATGCTCTGCTGCCGCAAAGGGAGAAGAATCGTTGGTGTCCTGCTTCTCTTTATCCTTGTTGGGTTGTAGATCCAATCATTCCCGAAGTAGGCATAGGTCTTGTCGGCAAATATATATACAGGGCGTATCCCGAAGCCCGTACGACGAAGCGAAGACAGAGGGAGCGCCCAGAAGGAGAAGCGAAGGACAGGTCATCCTACGCAAAAATAAAGAACCTCTGCTATTCGATCCGGCTCCTGCTAAACTATGTTCTATGTCGCTCCCGCCATACTAAGATTAGGCAGTCTAAAAAACGGAGTTCGTCCCTTTCAGTCAAGCCTCCACTTCACGGGTCAAGTTCTCGTCACTCTCGTTCGCCCCTTCCTTCCAGTCGGTGCTCGCTCTATTCGCTTGTTAACGGTGGGGCTTCGCTTCTTCATTCATAGAGAGAACTACACACACTGATGAGTCATCATCTTAATGATTCGCTGTACTGTACTGAATTGATGATTCGCTACTCTGTTGAAGCATAACTCGCAAACGAGTTGGTATAACGAAATACAAACGAGTTGGTATAACGAAATAAAACAACCAAACGAGGATCGCTTGCATAACTGTGCGAGTTCCTTTTCTAAGTCCTTCCTATTTATTCTACTCCACCATGTCCTTTGCTGAGAGAAAGAAGCGACAAATGAAGCGGAATGCGGCAGCCCGGAAGTTCGACTTCGCATTCATATACTCGGTAGGAGTCCCCGTGCTACTGTCCACATCTCCGACTAGCTCCGAGCTGCTATAGCCCTGGAGCTTCCTTTCGCCTGCTTCTCGGCAACTTCCCTTGAGCAGCTTAGCCATTGCGAGCTGAGTCCTCTCATTCGATCTGCCCTTGAGCTGGTTTGCCGAGTCAACTAGAGCCGGGCAGAAGCAGGTCGGCCTAGCTGAGCAGAAAGACCAGTGCAAGCATGTCCCCCTCCTCTGCTCTGAGCCTGGAGCTCCTCTCGCATTCGATCTGCCCCTGCCCTTCCTCTCGGCAACTGGAGCAGCTTTCGAACCCTCCATACTATAATAACCCTATAAATCTAAATTGAGGAGCGAACTAACGAATCTATCTATCTATAGGAATGATAAGAGTGCATTGAGTATTGGTTGTGATCGCCGAAAAGAGTGAGATCTACCGCATAGTCAGATAGTTCAATATGATCTGAGGCGGGAAAGACCAAGACCCGGCCGTAGCCATTCATCAGAAGCTGGGGGCAGTACTAGATAGAGGGAGAGAGCGCTACAATAGTGGTGCCTCGTGGCGAGAGCAGTTTAGCTTGCCTAATCACTACCTTGAGCTGTTGAACTGCCCGGGTGGGGTAGCATGATCAAGTTAGATCGGTCGGGACTAGACCAATATCGGGAAGAGGTGCGGATAGAACAACATAATAAGAGCGACTACGATCGAAGGAGCGAGCGAGAGTGACGCAAGTTCATGCTTTGGAATATAAGTTCCCAAAGATGGAAAAGAAGTTATCGGAGTTGGTTCTCAATCAATCTATTCAATGTAAAGAAAGAAAGGTGCGAAGCAGTGATAACGACGTAAAGAACTCTTAGTGAGCCGACTAGCGAGACGACATTCAATCAGGCGCAGAGCGAGACGCTTTTTAATCTTTCGATTTCGGCGAGACCTATCTTTCTTATGCGAGACTTCGATCCGCTATTTCGATCTATCTTTTTATTTAATGAGCCGATCCCTACTTTTGAGATATAAATCTGGATCCAACTTCCATTTAGATAAGATCCGATCCCGATCCTACTTCTTTTTATATAATATCCGACCACCAAACAAAAGCGAAGTCGAAAGAAGACTGATTTCTAGCTATGAGAGAGGTGCTACGCGCTATCGTAAGTCGGGAATGAATGGAAGAGACCGCCACCGAGAACATTCTTCTTTACTACTGGGTCTGCCATCGAGACCTTTTTCTACGCCTTTGCCGGACGAGTCTGCCAGCGATACATTTCTAATAGTATATGAGCGACCCGGTCTAAAGTGCAATGCTTGGGAACGAAAGCCGGGAGAGAGAATGGGCCCGAGAGAATCATAATAAGAGTCTCTCATCACGATCGACAGATGCACGCACCGAAGCTCAGTATCCGACGGAACTCAATCCGATCCGTCCCACTGAAGGCAGGTCTTCGGGCTACCCGGTCCACTCAGCTACTCACTTCCGGTCCGGTTCACTGTCCCTTGGAGATCGGCTGTCCGGCCTCCCGAACAAAAAAAAGGCAATGCTCATTCTTTTTATCATTCAGAATCTCGGGCGTCCCTTGCACACTTATAAGAGCGTGCCCATTCTATCCTCTAATCTGAGGAACGAAACTAGGCCCTAGTGACTACGAGTTCAGTCTTCTTATTTATTGTTAGTGTCAGACCGTCCATAGTTAGTTGCATGGTCATGTAAAGTATTATTAGCTGTAGATGAATATATCTCCTGCCGAGCCTAGCGGAGGACCGGCCTGACCGGCCTAGAGGATACCTGCAGCGGGAAGCCTTCATCGAGGGAGGGCCTCATTCCGTTGTCCGCTCCGAACTCGTCACCAAAGATGAAGCACCCGGGCCCATGAATCTTTCACTACTCATCTGCCTTTCACTACAGAGGTAGGTTCTGCCCGGGTTCTCTTTCCCTTCCATTTCCCGCCTCATCTCATTAATCTAAATAAGTGAAGCGAGCAAGCGAGTAAGGATTCATGAATCAAGATCGGCCTGTATATAATATAAGTTCCGGGCTTCTTTCCTAGTTCGGATAGTTGCCGGTCCTCAGTCTATACTGGCTTCACTCCCACTCCCGATCACTGTCGGATGGCTGCTCTCCGTTGTTGCTGCCCTCCGCTACAGGACTGGATCGAATCTGCTCGGCCAGGAGGGGAATGCAAAAGCTTCCGGCTGCCGCTTGCTATGAAGGCTCAGACCCGGCTTCACTCCCCATGCAAGGGACTGGTCTCTCCTTCGGCTCAGAGTGACTGCTGCTCGGGAAAGTCCCACTGGAATCATTCTCATAGAGCATGTCCTTTCTTGGCAAACAAAGACAAGCGTAGGTCGTTCGAAAATGGCAATCAAAGACAAGCGATAGTTGGTGATGTCAGTGGTTATGTTCGAAAATGGCAAGACAGAAGAACAGGCAAATAATGACAGAAGACCTGTCTGAAGCAAATTCATTCCTACGACATCCACTACTAGAATGAGATCGCATCATCAGCAGCTACCCCCGATCGACCGAGCTTAAAGAGAAGAGAGGGGTTCACGAGTCCCCACCGGACAGGTTCTCCACTAGAAGAGAGTTGCCCTCCTGTACTAAAGGAAAGGCCAATCTAGGGGCTAGGTCATCCATTCAACTAGGACCTCCACCAAAGCAATCGAGTGAAACCTTGAATGAGGATACCTCAGTAGTCCACCAGAGCTAGCCAGCCACCCAACCAAGCTCAAGCAATCAAAGAGCAAGCTCCACCATCTCCCCAGCAGAGGAAGCGAAGTAGAATTCATGAATCCAGGAAGAGAAAGAGAAGAAATGCACGAAAGAGAAAAGAATTCAGAAAGCGCAAAGCAAGAGATCAAGAATGAATTCATCAATCAAGCAAGCAAGAGAGCAGATGCGAAGTCGAACCGAAGTCGAGGAGTGGAATCATTCACAATGCAATGGGTCCAATCCAGCATAGGAAAAAGCAATAGGTCAACAATCAATGGGGTCAACACTCCACTAGACCAGACCCTATTCAGCTTTGGCAATCAAAGCTTTGTCGAAGAACTCCTAAAATAAATATAAAAAAATTATAGTAAGGGGAAGTAGAAAGAATTCTTTCTCTTTACTCATGCTCCAATGCCCCTATTATGATCGGTTCGCTATCGTTCTTTATAAATAATAGAAGATCTCAGTTCTCCAGTTCATCTCTTATTCGCTTAGAGTACTTTTATATAATGAAAGAAAGTAGTGCTCTCATGGTTCTAGATCGGGAGGGATTACTATATGGCGGGCATCTATATTCTGCTCCATTCGATCTGAACTATGCCCATGCCTGGCCTGGATCGGAGTGGATTCAAGGGAGAACAACTTACTATATTTCCCGGGAAAGAGACATACGGAGGTTCGAGTTCAGTCCAATGCAGAAGGCTTCGGTGCCGAGAAAGAGACAACACTCCACCGCAATCCGACATCCCTCCACCACTAAACTCCCACTTAAGCATACCTACTGCCACTGAAAGAACTAGAGCCGCCAATTTACTTTACTATATTAGGGGCAGCAGATTATTACCAGTATAATTGCGTGAATGGCATTGCGCTACGAAACTACGACAGATCTACCAAGCAACACTCTCCCTCAGCAGATTATTACCAGTATAATTGCGTGCCCAAAAATCCAAATATATAGTAAGGGCCGAAATTAATATGCCAAAGGAGATAAATAGCCCCAAGAAGATAAATAGCCCCTTTGGCGTAGACTAACTGTATATAATATAAGATAAGTACCTCTGCTACGCAGAGGCATATAAATAGCCAAAGGGGCTATTTACGACTAAGTAGACTAATCTGCCTTACTATAATATAAGTACCTCTGCTACGCAGAGGAGAGAAATAGCCTTTGGGGCTATTTACGACTAATCCGGGACTAGTAAAAAGGAGATAAATAGCCCCTTTGGCCCTGCATTCATAATATAAGTTCTAATCCGCCTGTATATAATATAAGTACCTCTGCTACCCCTGTATATATATTGGGGAGAGAAATAGCCTTTGGGGCTATTTACGACTAAGGAGAGAAATAGCCCCAAAGGCCCTACATTCATAATATTAAGTTCTAATCCGCCTGTATATAATATAACTCTGCTACCCCCTTACTATATATTGGGCAGATAAATAGCCAAAGGGGCTATTTACGAAAGGAGATAAATAGCCCCAAGAAGATAAATAGCCCCAAAGGCGTAGACTAACTGTATATAATATAAGATAAGTACCTCTGCTACGCAGATGCATATAAATAGCCTTTGGGGCTATTTACGACTAAGTAAACTAATCCGTCTTACTATAATATAAGTACCTCTGCTACCCCCTTACTATATATTGGGTAGAGAAATAGCCTTTGGGGCTATTTACGACTAAAGGAGAGAAATTGCCCCAAAGGCGTAGACTAACTGTATATAATATAAGATAAGTACCTCTGCTACGCAGAGGCATATAAATAGCCTTTGGGGCTATTTACGACTAAGCCTAAAATCAATATAAAGGAGATATTTACCTAAAATAAATATAAAGAAATTATAGCTCTGTTGGTATATTTCCGCAATTTAACTATATTAGGGCCGAATTTACTGTAAGTTGGGCTATAATAAATTTTATAACTTATATTATATACAGGAGAGAAATGCAGGCCTAATATAAAAGTAAATTGAGCCAAAGGAGATAAATAGCCCCAAAGGCCCTACATTCATAAATTAAGTTCTAATCCGCCTGTATATAATATAAGTACCTCTGCTACAATTTACTAGTTTGGGGCCTAATATAAAAGTCAATTATAGCCTTTGGGGCTATTTACGACTTATCCGGCTAGTCAATTTATTAAGAATGGTATATAATGATGAGAGAAGAGAATAAATGCAGGAGTGAAAGATATGTAGAAGAGAATGCAGGAGTTCAAGATGGGAATTTATTGCCCTAAAATAAATATAAATTCCGACGCTATTCAAAACTACGAAAGACCTGCAGCAACAGGTCTAACATGGTGAAATATATAGTAAGGTGACTCTTTCCTAACTATAAAAACTTATCGGATGCCCTATGGTCGAGCTATTACAAACTTATATTATAGTATGGCTTAGTCGTAAATAGCCCCTTTGGCTATTTATCTCCTTTACTAGATTTTTGGGCTAGTAATTTAATTTTAAAGAAAATAAGTGCCAGTAGCGTAGCTCCCATGACAGGTGAAGAAAGAGCAGCGTAGGACTCGGGCTCAGGAGGCACTCTTCATGAATGGTTTCAAGGGCTCGGAAAGGGGAAAGAGAGAATGAGGCGCCTAAAGCAGCTCCACTCTTAATAACTCTTTGAATAAGTATTCGTGCCTTTAATGTACGCTCCACCCTGAGCTTGAGTCTTTCCGGCTCTTCTTTTTATTTTAATTCGGGTATGAGTGATAAGATTCCTTCTGTTCGCAGCTAGATGCCATGAAACTATTTGCCCAAGGAGCGGGTACGGATGAATACTCTTTTTAACGAGAGGAAGGACTTATAACTAACCCAACGTCCGCGGGAGAAAGAGTTAAAGGCAATTCAAAGGACCGAGCACAGCGACGGCTGCTTCTTAAGAGTTTTTGGTGTCAGTTCATGGCACGAAGACAGTAGTTAATAGTGAATTTGATCCTGACCCGGCGTCTACTCCAACAGCTGCAGTGAATTCCATCAAGTACGCTACGGGCACCCCTTAAAAATCTTAGTGAGGGTAAGGAGTCCGAGTAGGGATTTACATGAACAGCTGCCTAAGCTTCAATTCCGGTTCAATAGGGCACCAAAAGAAGGGCACTGGCATAAGCAACACAATATGAAATTAGTGCCTATAGCTGTCGCTCCTTATAGTTAGGAGTTCAGTTGGGACTCTCCCGTATTAAATGACATTAGTGCCGTACTTCTGTCCATTCACTCTTATTAGAACAACAGGATATACGCCTTCAGGTGCCCATATACGTAAAACTGCTGCAGTTGATTGATTCTTTTCCCTCCCGACCTCAGACTAATATTATAGTAAGTAGCGAACGAGAACCATAAAATGTATATTATTGGGAATTTATATTATAGTAAGGCTTTTGAATTAAATGAGTTTTTGACAACTATATTGAGCAGCTTGGAATTCAATGCTGCTGTTACTTTCTTTGGAATGTGAGTTCAAACTTGCTATTCACTACTATATTAGCTGCAGCAAGGCCATGAACAATAAGAGACTCAGCCGGCTGCTATTGGGAATATGCACTATGCCTATGGAAAGCAATGCGTAAAAGATATTAGCTTAAGTTGAGTCCCCTGCCCTGCCCGTTGAGTACTAATTTGAATTCCCGGCTGCATAAGCTTCATAAGAGGTTCCGGTGTGATTGGGTAAGTTATAAGTTGTTCCGGTAGAGCCATCTTGAAATATGCCCGTACGAACCCGAGTCCAGAGATAAGAATAATTAACAATAACTCACTCCGAATTTACTTGACTATATTAGGCTCCCTAAATAATTACTACAAAACATTGCGAGCACTTAACGTCCCTTTCCTTCTTCAAGCCAGCTATCATTCCCTCTTAAGTAGCTCCATTAAGTCTTCA
>NW_027432861.1:0-9719 GCF_044706935.1 Curcuma longa
AACTCATATTCAGCAGCTTTCACGGGCAAAGGCTTTCAAATTCATGTAATTGGTGCCGGTGCCGGACCTCACGTCGCTACCCGTCGTTACCTCGGGCCTTTCTTTTTCACCACTCAGCCTCATTCCTTTCATTTGTCAAAGTCCCATGAAGATATGAAACCCACTCCTAGGTAGCCATTCAAAGAAGGTGCGAGAAGGAAGAAGGAAAGGAGCTACACCATAAGCAACTGGAACGGACTCGGATGGCACTTAAAACTCAAACACCTCTTATGAAGCTGCCTAAGCTTTTGTTGCTTCTGCTGTTCTTTCGTAGGCTGTTCTTGCTTCATAAGTAGTTGCTGCTGCTGTTCTTGCTTCTGCTACTCTTTCTCCGGAGTTATTGGGTCTTGTTTCGTGTCTCCCGAGTCCCACGGAGCGGTAGGTTCTTATTTCTTTCCCCACTCAGCACAAACTCATGTTAGTCTTCTTCCTCGTATCGGGTCACCTATCTCTTTCCCGCGTACCAATAACTCTTTCCATTCAATGCTTCGGACCCTCCCTAAAACACCGGAGCCTCAGCAGCTGTTCAGAGTGAAAGTGAAAACGTTGTAGCCTAGAATCATCTTTCTTAGGCAAGAGTTGAATCTGTTCCCGTTGCTAGACGAGTCTCTTCTGTCCTTTCTCTGGTACCCTGGTACCCTATAGAGTGAAGGAGAGTGATAGGCACTTTGACAAGAGGGAGCTGCTGGGAGAGGTCCGAGTGAGGGTATCATCAGATAGCTCGCTTATATAGTAAGGGAGAGAGAGAGGAAAGAGAACTATCATATCAGGTACACCCCACTATATATTAAGTTCGTAATACCAGTAATTTGCTGCAGATCAGTATACGTTTTGAATACTATTGAACTTACTTAAGGAGGGCACGCAATTATACTGGTAATAATCCGCTGCGACAGCGACGTGGCCTATGAATCAATCTGGTTCGAGAAAAAGAAAGGGCCGAGTGTGATCAAGGTCAGGTCAGAAGTTCAAGCATAATATGTCCCGGATGGAATGCTAAACCACTTAAGACAAGACAGCAAGTGAGGGTCGATGAACATTGAGCTGAAGCCCCTAACAACTCTTCTTGCGCAGGAGCAGTGTACGGGCCAGTGAACGTGGGAAGCACCAGTGCGTAGATTCGGATCTTCCCTATCTTTTGTAGGGATATAATAACGCTTGCTCGACAGAGGATGGGCTTGGTTCTTCTTGCGTATTGGTTGGAAGACATTAGCCAGTATCAGTGGTAGGGCTTTATGTTGGCAAGGTGCTACGCGCCCGAGTACTTCTTTTTTTGCTTACGCATGGAAAGAGGTTCAAGTAAGTTCCCGTTAAGACAGTAGGGTAAGACAGTCAGGGACGGAGTTGCTATAGCATCTTTTTTTATACTTGGAGCTCTTGCTATTGCCAATAAAGCTCATATGGTCGATGGGCCTTACTATAATATAAGTTCCTCCTCAAAGGATAAAAAGATAAAATAAGGGGAAGAGGGGAGGAACGACCACAGGGAGCAACTCGAGCGTAAGCGAGAGCAACGAGTGATAACAGTAGTAGACGTCTCGAGCGTATGCGAGAGGGGCGTGATAACGACGCGCTAAGAAAGTCAAGCCTCGACAGCATACCATTACTACTTTCATTCTTGGTAAGATCAGATTGGAAGGGGAGTTTCAAAAGCACCAGAACCTGAGTTGGAAGATAGCCTTTACTTTAAAGCATCGCATCTCCACCAATGCCAAAACAAAAAAGGCCTAGTCGCGATAGTCTGAGTTCAGGTAGCCTCCACCCCTCTGGTAGAGCAGAAGTTCTCAAGAAGCGGCGTTTAAGCTCTAGTCATCAAAGTATGTACGACTTAGGTTAGAGAAGTCCGTGAGTCGCCGGTCCTGTATCGGATCTTTTCTTCGTCCTTTGCCCGTTCATAGTCCATCCGTCTCATCTCGTGCAGCAGGAAGCAGCTGAAGAACGTACTATTCGGGATTGATTCAAATCGGATTCATGCTCTTGATGATGATAGTGACCTATCTAACTGCGCATTCTTCATCTGCACCTTCCACCAGGATTCTCTAGCGACGCTCACGGATAGTTGACCAAGAGCCTCTACGATCAGATCTGCTGCGGAAATGTGTTTTTTTATCTGCTGCACCATGTTGAGTGAAAGTTGGATAAGAGGGGCGAGTGATAACGACGCGGTTAAAATAGGTTGTGCTTGCGAGGTCAACTGAAAAGTGCGGTCTTTTTTTCTAATGCGTTCCACATCAGACTTCAAGCTAGGCCAATAGAAAACAGAGTATGAAATGACCCCCTCTCACGTCTAATTCCCATCTCACTTGATCGCGTAGAGAATGGGAAGGCACACAATCTTTCTTAAAAAAAAAAGCATCATTTATAGTCCCGATTGCGCTATCGGACCCGGTAGCGGTGACTCTTCGGGTCCTATATGAATAAAATCCTTTCCTTCACAGCCACAGGAAAATCTCTCATGCAGGAAAGAAGGAGAGAGAAAGAGAAAGAGCAAGAATAGAGTGATTGGAGCGTCTTCCTATACCGATTCACGATTACTCTGGTCCGGAAGAGTAGGTACGCTAAGCTACCAAGAAATTCTTAAAGTTCAAACTCGCTTCAGAGCTCTTAATATGCTAACAATATGCTAAGTAGGTTGATGGACAGAGACAGAGGTCGACTCATATGCCTGCTCGTTGCGGAACTCTTTCTTTATTTCTTTCTATAATAGGACAGGCGGATTGAGACTCTTAAGAAAGGGATGGTTGGGAGGGATCGAGTAGGATGAAAGGCCGTAGCGTGAAGGGATATTTGTGCGGATCAAATGTTGTTAGACGTGGCTCCAAGAGGGAGACCAGAGAGTTAGAAAGATTCTTTGACTTTCCTTTCGTCCGGTCTGCCACTTATTTGATTTGATTGGAATTTATATTGATTTTAGGCCGCTTGAAACAAGTTTTCGCTTGGCCAGCAATAAAACGGCAGCGCGTTAGCTATAGGAGCGAATGATAATGACGCGCTAGGCGCTCAGTCCTGTTCCGTTCCCTCGAGGTGCTGGGGGTGGGGGGAGTTGGATCAAAAATTGACTATTTTGCTTGGTCCCGGCCTTTCAGTTCTAGTTCCCAGCAATCTCGGGCATACTCTCTCTTCCTTGCTTTTCGACCCACGCCCTTACAGTACTTTTTCTTAATCTAATCAAAGCCATTGATTGGAGTCCCATTCGTAATGCTTTTCTTCTTTCGTACCTCTCTGCGGCGGGAGTGACCTTTTCCTGTGAGTCAACAATTTCTAGCGAGTCTTTCTTTTCTATAGGTGTGATCCCCTCCTTCTGCCTTCCTATCTTGATCTCTTGCCAGGTCAGTTCCCTTCTCAGGCATCAAAATGGAAGTTAGAATGCAGCACAGGTCTCTTTGCTATCGGTCCAGGTGAGGGAATAGTCCAGGAAAGCCTACCTTTCTCTCTATTAAAATAACATTCCAGTCCTTCCTTAAGCTATTTACTTGAAAGTCTTTCTCCAAGGGTATAAAAGATAGGCATATTTCGACCATATATATAAGGGGCAGATCTTTCCCAATATATATACAGGGTTGAATAGATAAATTGCATAGCAGAGGAAGCGAGAATGAAATTAATTAAACTTCAACTAATGTTCGCGAAAGCATAGTATATAATAATAGTAGCTGGTACCCGTGCCCTTACGAGTTCATGCTTTAAAGCCCGTTGCTAGCGAAGTTGTTGAGAGAGGAAAGAGAACTTAATATATAGTAGGGGTACAGCAGAGGCCTAATATAAAAGTAAATTAAGATGGGAATTTATTGTAATAGAAGAGAATAAAGAAAATGCAGGCCTAATATAAAAGTAAATTGAGCCAAAGCTTCAATATAAATTCCGAAGAGAATAAAGAAAATGCATACTAATATCTTGTAGAAGAGAAAAAAGAAAATGCATATAGATATTTGTGCCCTCTACGCTTAGAGCTAAGAATTTGACGTTAAAACATACCGGACTTCCCCAGGTTATATTATAGTAAGGCCTCCGACAGTCGAATAGCAAACCTGAATTTATATTTATTTTAGGCCAGTTGGTAAGGCAGGACGAGAACGTTAGTATAGGACTGGAAGAGCAGTGCTCTAATTTATAATTCTCCGGTTGAAACCACTGTTGCCTGATCCGGAACCTGCTCTAGCTACTTTTCCATTCCTTCCATCTCTTACAAAAGCTCCTTCTCGAGCAGCAAGAGGGCATTCGAGAACAAGCCCATCTTTACAGTATACTCTTTTATATCAAACAGCTTGGGCATCTTTATAGGTACTCTATATGCTGCTTGGTCTGGCGCTGGTTCCAGATTAGATCTGTGACTATCAAAATATGGAATGGAACAGTGTCCCTCAGCGTGGGTGTGGTGAATACGCATGCTCGCACGTGGATCAGACCTCATTGAATGACTTAATCAGGTCACCCTTGAACCCAGCCCTCTATTATACCTCCTTCCATACTAACGTCAGTTTAATTATGATAAGTGTGCATAGCTGGTCTAGCCTACACACCATACTTCCTACTCTTCATCCTACCTCCGTCGCTTCAAACCCCTCGGGACAATATTCTATCATACAAAAAAAGCCAGGAAATAAATATAAATTCAGCACTTACTATAATGCCAATATATATAGTAAGGGTTGAATAGTTTCGGATTAGTCGTAAATAGCCCCAAAGGCTATTTATCTGCTCTGCATAGCAGAGGTACTTATATTATAGTAAGGCGGATTAGTCTACTTAGTCGTAAATAGCCCCAAAGGCTATTTATATGCCTCTGCGTAGCAGAGGTACTTATCTTATATTATATACAGTTAGTCTACGCCAAAGGGGCTATTTATCTTCTTGGGGCTATTTATCTCCTTTTGCAGGCACGCAATTATACTGGTAATAATCCGCTGCGATAGCGACGTCGACGGGGCATACACAAGGCTCCAGGTCCGAAAGGTCAAACCCTGAAATACGCAAGCGAGACCCAGAGGTGGAGCTAAGGAACAACGAGACTCTTAGTAATAGCATGAAATGGCCTTACTATATATTTGGCGAGCAGAATTGAGAAGATGTTTAGATATAGGGGCGAGTATGTAGATACCAACGTACGAGTGAACATTTTATTTGATTTTGTTCGGGGGAGAGAATTCGATTGGAGTACTGTCACTCTGCTTTGTGGAAGAAAACTGGGAAAAGAGAGTGGGATAAATTGATCTTCTTTTATTTATCTGTGTACTGTTATTCTTACTGGAGGAGAGCACTTATAAGAACAGAATGCTAACACTTTCTTCGATTATCAGACAGAATCGGAATGTAGCCTTCCTTGGCCAGGTTATTGAATATCGGCCAGGAAGAAAATGAAATGAATTTGATCAATCTTTCTTTTTATAAGGAACCGATCGATAATAGTAGGTAGATGCATACTCTTTTGAAGGTCTCTTTCGTAGGTACTTGATAGCAGGAGCTATCAACAATTTATCTGCGGCGAATCTAGACATCCTAGACGACGAAGAAGAGCCGGAATCCACTCCAGAGAGAGGTTTTTCCTTTGTCCTTTCGTAAACTAAAGAAAGGCGAAGCGGATGTGAAAAGCACCAACCTAGCACTCTCGTCCGGCCTTACTAAAAGCTCTTTGCGTCCCCAGCCTTACTGCTTTCTTCGCACTCCAAAGTCATAATCAAAACGAGGTACGAGTGATAACGACGTGTGTCAATAACGTATAACTTTCCTAAAGATGCAAATATATATACAGGGAAGTCTCTCAAGTATAGAGTCATTCTTAAGAAAGGCAGGAAGACATGACATGCTACTAAAAAGAAAGAAAGGCACGAGAGAGAAAAAGGAGAAGTTACGCTGAGTGGAGAATCTTTTATCAATCAATTTAAGTCTAGGGCCGCCGGACCCATGGATAACTTCATCCATTCTCTTTCCCTCCCCCGGTCTGAATGAAAAGAGAAAGACTGGCCAAATATCCGAAAGCCTGAAAGAAGTAAAGAGGCTTTTCTGCTTCCTGTCCTTCCACGCAGTGAGTGTACACAGTCACTCTGCGTATGATTCACTGGACGGCCTTCCAAGTCGGTATCCATTCATGTCCCTGGGAAAGGGGAATAGTTGGAATAGAGGGTACGTATCGGAGAACGACCTAAAATAAATATAAATTCCGAGTGATAACGCCTAACTATAATATAAGTTCCCCAAAAATCTAGTAAATTCCTAAAGGGCCGAGTGTAACGACGGGATCGACCCCACGGGGCGGCCCTTACTATATATTTGGCGCAGCGACGTGGCAGATCTTTCGTAGTTTTTCATAGAACTTATATGTATTTAGCAACTATACTGGTAATAATCTGCTGCGGTGTGATAACGACGCGGGCTTTTAGAAGTTCATATCCCGAGTCCTACGCAAGCGAAAGAAACTCTTTCCCTCTCGCATACGCTCGAGCCTATCAGGTATAATACCCTCTCGCATACGCTCGAGACGTCGTTATCCCTCGTTCCTTCTTCAGCAGATTATTACCAGTATAATTGCGTGCCTGCAAAAGTAGTAGTTCCAAAAATATAGTAAATTACGCAATTTATACAATTTACTATATTTTAGGCCATTTACGTAATACCTTAATTTGCTTGGCTCGAGCGGCGAGAGGGTCTCATCCCTGCCCGCTAAAATATAGTCAATTCTCGCCATACATATAAGTTCTAAGGAGAGGGAGAGGGACGTTAAGTGTAAGTGCTCGCTAACTTTATATTTAGGGGCAGGGGTAGATCTTTCGTAGTTTTTAATAACTATTGAACTTACTTAAGGAGGGCGCGCAACTATACTGGTAATAATCTGCTGCGACAGCGACGAGCAAAGCTCAAACGATAGTGAAGAACAGAGCGACAATTTGGGACCCGCGAAGTGCGGCAGAGACACGTGGGGCGACTTAAAGTTCCGCGTCTAGACCCGTGACTCCGAGCAGAAGTTACGAAGTGAAACGACTATTAGGCGTGCGCGGAGCAACCTACTAGTGATAACGACGAGCGAAGAAGGAGCAGACTCCATAGTGGGGAGAGACCGATGACTCATACATACAATGACTATTTATACCCAATGATCAGGCATTGTGATGACGAATGACTCCTAGCGAAGTCGAGGAGTTGCACCTTTCTCGGTAAAGAAAGAGAGAACTAATTGAAATAGAGGAAAGGCTCACGCCTGGGCAGCCTTTGATAGACATGGCAAGCACTGGTCGAGTCACTCATCCCAAGGACAATGGTTCCTAATCTCTCATGCAGGTCTGGTCTGGAACCGTAGAGAAGACTTCTATCTCCGGTCATGGATGTTAGGTGTCCGCGCACGAAGAGTTCTTCTTAGAATGAGAGATGAGAGGAGCCAGGGCACCTGTTGGAATGCTATTCATGCGCTTACTTAAGAGCTGGTATATAGGTGACTTGCTCAAGAGCTGGTGTCCGTGAATCCTTGCTCTCGAGTGCAAGGATTCATGCTGCTATTCATGCGCTCACGAGTGGCAAGCAAATTAGGTAGTGCAGGGGCCCGAGCTCGAGATTATTCCATATTTCCATTCCACACTTCCGGCCCCGACAAGACAATGAACATAAAGAAGAACCGCTCTTTCCACTTCCGGTCTGGACATAGAAAGAAGCCCTGCTTGCTCTCATAGTAGAAGCTCTTCCTGCTAGATAAGATCAATAGCACATATACTTGGCTAAGCCCCCTCATTTCTAGCTAAGACAGTCGGCAGCGGCTAGGCATTCTACACTCTCCAGTCTCGCTCGACTTCGCGCCTAGTCCTAATCGCTTCTGTATAATCTCCGGCTAATCTTTCATCGAGTAAGCTGGGCTCTACTTGATTGACTTCCGAGCTAGCCTGATCTTCGACCACTTATCTGAGTAGGCGGATGAGTCCGTCCGGAGGTGAGGGATCTCTGGTTCGTGCTCCCTAGGCAGTGAATGGGAGTGCATATGCCGGTGAGGGATTCCTCGACATCTACTCGAATGCTTTCGTTCTTCGACTTCGCATTCGTAGGGCTTGTTGAACTCTATCCGTCGCTCGGTCCTCAGATCGAATTCTACTTCGCTTAGAGTACTCATATCATATATAAAGAAAGTAGATATGTGCGAATGGGATAAGAGAGGGAGAGATAGCTATCTATGATGCCCGGCGCAGACTATAATTCATCTCTGTACCCCGCCTAGGCAGTTGCTATTCGAGATAGTTGGTACTATGAATACCTAGTCTCATTCACTCTACCTTTGCCCTAATTAATAATAGTAAATTGAGGTCAGAAAGAAGTGGTGTTATAATAAAATAAAGCGTCACGTCAGGCAGGTCATCCAATCCGTTGATGTCGAGTTCTTCCGACCATATAGATAGATATAGATTCAGTGTGAAGCGAGGGAGTGTCCGGTCAAAGACCTACGAGTCATATCGGTAAAGTCTCGGCTACAGGTCTCATCGTCTGACAGACCAGCTACGATTCCATGCCTACTTCAGGGAATGAAAAAGCAGTCAAGGTAAGGTGCTTTATCAAGGCCAACCAAGGACGAAGAGGCGAAGCATATCCACAAGGCCAACCCGAGTAGGAAAGCACAGAACGAATAGGCGGGGTGTGGGGTTCCGGGGGTTGAATGTCTCTCTTTTCCCCGGTCGTTCCTCATTTACTAGATTTTTGGCGCTCCTCGCTATGAGAATGTGATCCTCTGATTCTTAGGCGTCTTTGGGGAGATTCTTTCCCGGGCCCATCCTTCATATCCATCTTTCTGAACCGGCCCCCTTCCTCTCCGTGCCCCTCCGGCCTCTCCTCGACTAGGCATAGTATTCGATCAGGTCTAAACTCAAAGATTAGGTCTAAACATATTCGATCAGAAGATAGACAGGGACAGAAAAGAATAGACAGAGACAGAAAAGAAAGATAGGGAACGAAGTCTCATACGTTAGGGTCCGGTTAGGTGCTACTATAGTCTCGTAATAGATGAGTGAATTCAATGATTCAGCAACCATGAATTTCATGATTCAGTAGTAGACGCCTACCGTAGCTTCCTAGTAGTCCGAGGCCGGAGCCGACGAGAACAACAAAGATTCGAAATTAATGTCTCATCCCGCTCGCTGCAAACAAAGCTGAATCCGACATTTCTGTCTAGCACCAATCGATGAGAGATTATAGAGAGATTCTATCTTTATTCTATTATTATGAGATATCACTTTCATCTCTTCAATTGTCCGTTCATTCCAATCGCTCGTCTGCACTTCTTCGCTCCCGCATCCCATCATGTCCTGATCTGCCAGGTCCTACCTATGATTGTGACTAGGCTGGAGCTTGTCTACTCTGCAGGAGAGCCCTGACTTCTTTTCTTTATCCCCACTTAGCGGATAACCGCTAGAAAACCCAAGGAATGATCTGAGCCTAGAGACCCCTCATTGACTAAACGAGAATACTTGCCGTGCCGAAGTAAGCGACCGGGCTGAGCTGGAGACCTATGAGGGACAAGCTGGAGTCTTTGGATGGAATAGACGGTGATTGAAGATGAAGATCTTTATTAGTGATATGCGATCCGGGCCAGAGACCTGGAGATATTAGACGAGCCCAGCTACGCAGTTATGGTTTCATCCCCACTCACAGGAGACGAAGACCGAGGAGACCTTGCTCACCGATGCCACTCCTGATTCGTATAGGGCTAGAGG
>NW_027432862.1:0-4553 GCF_044706935.1 Curcuma longa
ATATAGCCTTGACCCGCTACGAGTGAAGGATAGATGTCCTAACCGGACAATAATGATTTTCGAGCTCACTATTGTGACGCCGGGCTCTTTCTATACTAGTAGAGTGAATTCGACTTCGCTTGATCGAATAGTTAATATAGAGCATAGCTCGAGTAGTAGTTTCATTCGTGGTTCCGATCTTAGTAGCGACAAGACCCAAAGTGCGGGGACAAGCAGAATTGCTGCTCGGACCTCCCTCTCGCTGGTTCCACTTGGGTCAGCGCACTTGCTGAAGCAGAGTCCCTCCATGGCGGGGACGGAGGAAGAAGAAGAACTAGCGTATCCTCCCTGGCCGAACTTAACTACACGACTATAAAACCAGTCCCAACCAGTGCTTGGACCCACATACGCGGTGCGCCAACGAAAACGGAGATCTCCAGTTCTCAAGCCGACAAGTGGAGCGGAGCAACATTAAAGGAAGGATAGAGTAGCGCGGTAGAGCGGGTCAAATAATAAGTTGGGGAAGATTCTTCGACCCGACCGGACAAGTGAAGCAGAGCGGAACGCGGCAGAAATACAGATTCTGTGGGCTTTCATATGAAACTGAAATCGGAACAGGCGAGGCCGCCTATTGACCCAATCTGCTGCTGCTACTGGCGATCGAGGACCTGCCTTCTTTCTTTATGCTAGCGATCGAGGTTGAGTAGTGACTTTTGAGCTATGCGACATAGAGCGACGAGCGAACAGTGACGCGGCTCAGCTGATCTTTTGCGTGGGATCTTGAGTGTGGGATGAAGGCCGGGGCACCTTCCATTAGCTCGGTCTTCGGGAAGCAGTTCACTCCTCAATTGACTATATTTTAGGGGATTCGAGACTGATGATCGGGCCTCTCCCGGCAAATATAGTAAGTTGCGGACGAATGGTCCCTATAGCAGTGGCATGAAACTAGCGCGGAGTGGGTTAGGTGCTACTATATATATAGCAATAGATGAGTGAATCGAGGTCTCATTCAGCAACCAATCATTTCAAGTTGAGCAAAGATGAGTGAATTGACTGAATCAGTAGTTGTAGCCTACCGTAGCTCTCCACGCGCCAGCTCCTATGTCTCCTTTGTCTGCTCCGACTGCTTTGTATGGATCCTACCCGACCTCAGAGTTCTTATTATCCGCCTGAACCGGTTCTTCCTGAACACCTGATCGGGAAAAGCCACACCCGCCTCCCATCATATCCTCTTGATACCTCGCTTTCCCTTCCCTCGCAGCTCTACTCTGCGTCTAAGTCACGTCCTTGTTCTGGTCTCGCTCACCTCCCTTTGCCACTTCCACTTTCATGCTTCCTTTATATTGCGAAGTCGAATGCGTGCCGAAGCTCCCTATAATGATCAAGATTCAGAGTGCCGTGGCAGATCAGTGCCGACAGAGGAGAGAGATTCAGTCCCCAACAAGAGAGAAATGAAGTGACCAACATCCGACTCGCCTTCGTAGACTTGCCCCTCTGACTTGTCTGAGTTCTCTGCGCGCTTTCATTCCTCTCCTCTGCTCCAACCCATGTTCCCGAAGTAGGCATTCCGATAGGAGCAGAACTCTTATAAGAAAGAATAGCTGACTGAGTGAGAAGTTCAGACTTATGTAAGCAAGAGAGAGTCCTTTCCTTGACCATTGAGTGTCAAGCATCTCGGAAGACCAAGTTTGAAGCTAACTTAAGGACTAGACGCGAAGTCTCTACGATGGAATGAGGACTCAGACTAGCAAGCGAGTGAGAAGCCTAGGAGTAGGAGAACTCCTGTTCATTCCCTCTTTCTCTTCTTAAATAATATACTCCCGACGCCAACTAGGAAAGGGGCTATCTTCGTCAGCTTCCAATCCTGGGGCCGCTAACGAATGGGAAGCGAAGTCGAAAGACCTGGAATCTGCGGATTCCGAGAGTGAAGATAGGTGCGCCAGCCAATAGCTACTTCTCCTGAGTTCAGGTTCAGAACTTTGGGCTGTGGTCTATGTGCCGTCCTAGCTCCCGTCGGAACACTTCGGCATGCGGTCTACAGCTTGAGCTAATCGCCTCTCGGCTCTGCTTAGTTTAGTCGGATATATGAGCCCGAACTCTGTGACGAACGAGCCAACTCTTCCTAGAGCTGATTCACTCCTCGCTTCGCTACGCACCTCTCGACTTCGTCAAATAGGAGACTTTCTGTGCTTTTCTTAGATGGATAAGTCTTCCGCAGAAGGTAATGAGCCTGATGAGTTGAGCCATTACGAAACCCCTGAGACATCTGTCCTGGTCTAGTCTCTTCGACTTCGCTCTATGTCAATTAAAGGGACTGTAAAGTGCTCGAGCGATAGTGGTAGATCAGTAGTAGTTTTGAATAGAACTACTTTTTTTTGCAGGCACGTAATACCAGTAATTTGCTATCTGGCGATACCCTTGAACTCACTTCCTTGTTTTTTGCAAGGTACGAGTGATAACGACGTGCTGACAGCGAAAGCAATGCAATGCAAGGTACGAGTGATAACGACGTCAGCGAATGCAAGAGAAAACCTGACAGAGAAAGCAAGGGAAGCAGAGCTGACAGAGCTCTGGCAGAGAAAGCAAGGGAAGGCAAGCAGACAGAGAATGCAATGCAAGGGAAGGGAAGGGAAGGCAAGCAGACAGAGAATGCAAGGACAAGGGAAGCAGCCTAAAATAAATATAAGTTGCTGACAGAGCTGACAGCGAAAGCAAGGGAAGCTGACCTGGCAGAGAAAGCAAGGGCAGCAGACAGAGAATGCAAGGCAAGCAGACGGAGAATGCAAGGGCGAGGGAAGCAGACCTAACAGAGAAAGCAGAGCTGACGAAAGCAGAGCTGACAGAGAAAGCAAGGCAAGGGAGGCAGACAGAGAATGCAATGCAAGGGAAGCAGACAGAGAAGCTGACAGCGAATGCAAGGCATGAGATCTTGAGCCTCTTGAGCCCGAGGATAAGCTTCATGGTCAATGGGTTCTCGGACCCTCAAGTTATGAATCTAAAACGCGCTAGAACGACGGGTGCCCCAATCGCTTGTGCCAAGTCATCCACTGTGCGTTGGCCTTGTTAATTTCCTCCGTTGAAGGCGCATGCGATTAAGATGAGCTAAAATATATTATAGAACAGTCGACCAACCGTTCTACCTCTGCCAATCACCTTCCCTCTCACTAGGTCATAGACAAAACAACCAAAAGAATGAAAGAGAACAAGACAACCTTGGTCCACTAACTGACCAAGGATATTAGATGTTGAGCAAGTTTAGGACAAGGAAAACATCAGTCATCAATCGAGACTTTCAGTCAGAAAGAAGTCCGTCCTTTCTTCTAGTTTCGTTTGAAGTCCTTTCTGCAGTAGACGCTCGAGACCAAATAGCTCAAGGGGCGGTCTGAGCCCGAGGTTCTTCTTGCTAGATAGAGATAGTAGAAAGAATGAATGTCCTGTCAGCTAGTCGGTGCCAGTGCGAGTAGAAGTGAGTGGGAGGGGAAGCGAAGCCAAATGCTTGACACATGCAAGAAGCTATAGCCAACGATCCTCGTGATTTAGACCAGAATAAGAGATTCAAAAAGAAGCGAGACCAAAAGAAAAGAGGAAGCATAAAGAGGAGCCTATACATAAAAGATAATCAAATCCAACTCTTTCACGGGAGGTCAGCCAAACTGCAGTCCACTTTGTACGTTTGCTGAGCAGACCAATCAGTCATTTCCCCTTTTGATAGAAAAATGTCATCAGCATACCGGGCATACCCAAAGCTTTTCTTCTTTTACATGAAGGAATGTATTTTTTTTGTCGAGTTGGTGCAGGAAGACGTTCATGAGCACGGGGGATAGGGAGCTCCCTTGGGGTATTCCCTTTGTGCGGTTAGAGTAATCATTCCCTTCCTTGTCCTCTATTTTCGTAGTTAGAAAGGCATCTTATCCTATAAGATGACAAACTTGTATATTCTCTTCTCCTATATATGACTGAGAGTGATTGGCACTTTCTAATCCAAAAGAAGATCTCTGCCCGGGCTTTTCTTTATAAGGTTGACTGCCGATCAACGACAAGGGATCTTCTATATAATCATTCCATTCTAAAGCTGTTAGCTAAGCATGTCAGAACTCCATTCCAGGGATGGAAAGTACGTGGGAAGAAGACTTGCTTGAAAGCGTGATGGGAATCGGGCATTGTCGGTCAAAGATCAGCCAATCCAATCCAGGTCAGTTACTGGCTACACAGACTAGATTGACTGCCACTGACTGGCATAGAGTTCCTTCCTTGATTGAAAGTTCCGCTCCAGAATTGACAAGTTACATGCTTTCTTTAGGAAGATCTTGCCGGGGCTTGCTTTAAAGAACTTCATTCCTGGAAGGAGAAATGCAGCTGTGTTGGATCTCTTACTCCCCAAGCTAGAGTAAATAATATGTAAAGGGAACTTGCTTTTGAACAATCGTTCTATACTGGACGAGCCCCCTATTTCCATCAGGGCATATTTTCCTGTAGCTTGCTTGACAACCCGAATTCCATCCGCCCTCGTATTCGTATCTTAATGACTTTGATGCACATCTCAAGTGCAGTAAGGAGTCCAAATGTCAGGGCTT
>NW_027432863.1:0-4045 GCF_044706935.1 Curcuma longa
GCGGCCCTTACTATATATTTGAACTTATATTATAGTAAGTGCGGAATTTATATTTATTAGGGCCATATATTGGGAATTTATATTATAGTATGGCGGCCCTAATATAGTTAAATTGCGTAAATTGCGTAGCAGAGTCGATCGGATTAGTCTACAATAGCCTTTGGGGCTATTTATCTCCTCTGCGTAATTTACTAGATTTTTGGGGAGTGAAATTGCCCCTAATATATAGTAAATTGAGGAGTGAAATTGCGTAATTTACTATATAAACTGTCTCAAAAGTCAACCCCGATTGAAAAGGGGGCGATTAGTACACCAAAGGTAGTCACTATAAGGTAGAAGTTTGGCACCACATGGTGCGGATCGTTGAGTTAACAACTACACATGGAACGGTTGAAGTCGTAAAAAGCCTGTCGAAGGGGCGAAGCGTGCGCCCTACCCAAAGCTAATTACATTACCCTGAGCGGGTAGAAAGCTCTGAGGAGCATCGAATCTTCGTCCGGACGAAGGATGAGTCACTGTCGGATCTCCCGCCGACATGGTGTGCTCTGTCACAGGCGTGGTCAACACGTGGGCAGCCATCGTTGTCTCCTTCGGCACAGAAGCCCACCTCCGGCTCAGCCGGATCGCTCGCTAGCAACCGTCGTGACGAGACGAAGGGCCCGGCGTTGGATTTGAAGATGGGAGCGAATGTTCATGTTCTTTTTGTAGGACGATGGAGGCGATTCATGACGAGCGAGTCGTGCCAGTTATACAAACGCTTTCTTTTCTATTTGCCGACTGGTAGCTATCGCATTCCGTCGTAGGCGGAGATCAACAAGTGGTCAACATTTAGCCCTCACTGAAAGATATGCTCCTCGTCTGCGATTGCGCTGGAGAAAGTGCGAGAGTCGTGATGGGACAGATGACTTTGTTTGGTAGGATCACAGACCGGGATCAAAATCCTTTTCTTCGATCCAATTTCTTGCCTCGTAATAGAGACGAATGGTACACCAGTTCTCCAAGCAGCTCCGTTACGTTACAGCGGCCCTTACTATATCATTTGGCAGCACCCGTTGAACCAATAACAGGAGCGAAAGACCTATCGGTGATACGAAACCTCGCGATGAAAGACTCAATTCCCGAAAGGGAACACAAGAACCAGAACCGATGGCTCCCTGTGGAATGATGAAACCGTGGTCGTTCCCGTATCATCGAATTCATTGCTGTGGGTCTTTTTTCTCTTGGTCTTCCCTTTCGCAAGACTTTTTTCTATACTTTATATATTTCGTTTTGCAGACGGCCACACCAACCCTACGGATCCGTCGGAGCAAGCGGGCCAAGGGCAAGAATCAGTCCCCGGAAGAGGATGCGTTCTCGGGTGGCCCTGCCGAGGATCCTGACGAGGCTGCTGAGAAGAGGGCAGTGGATAATTTCCATCCATTTGCCGCAAAGTATAGAAAAACGACCGAGACTGATTATCTTAGGAGCTTCTTCCCGACCAAGCTGACTATACTATACGCAACTGGGACTGGCTTCGTCGCTGCTACCTGCACCGGCTATTCCCAAGGCAGAAATTGATGATCGTCTGCTCTTAAGATCTTTCTATGTAGACTGAAGACCATTATTACATCAATCGAATGAGGTCCTCCGCGTAGTGGGTTTTATAGGTCCGAGCTAGAGTTAACTCTTCATTGCCTCTTCCCTGAAGCATCATGCTTTCTCATTGACTTTCGCCCTCAATAAAAAGATCTCGGAAAAACCGACACGCACATGAGATTAACAACTATATGCGTAGAGTGATTCAAGCATCCATCTGGACAAGCGGCCTAAAAGAAAGCTCAGTCAGCTCTTTCAGCACTGAGTCTCCCAATACCTATGGTTAATGGGACCCCCCCTGCTTATCGACAACCTCATGGCGATGAAAAGAAAGCCTAGTGGCTAGTGAAAAGGCATCCATAAATGGAAGGTGAAAGGTCATCCCCCCTCCACCCCTGGAGAAGAAGGCTATGTTGGGGCTAGCACACTTAGAAGATGATTGAGAGTTTAGAAAAAGGGCCCTTTTACAAGCGCAAGCGAGGCAGCCTTCTTTGAACCCTCGAGCTGAGCAGGACAATGGTCCGCCTCCTATCCATCTATCCATAAACATAAAAGGGCATCTCTCTCCACATCTTTAAACTCCTCAGTTTGACACATCTTCTAGCCATTTCTTATATCTTTCACAGTGGGCTCCGTTCCCCATGGATGGAATAAGAGAAAGAATCCCAGACTTTCATAGTAACATTTCTTCGATTCTCTTCATCTTTGCCCAAAGCCTTCCCCCTTTTGCAGCCGGTAGATGCTGCCCATTCCAAGAGGCTATTCAATCCTTTTCCAAGAAATAGACTGAAAAAGGTCTGTTCTTTTGACTTGATGAAGAGGAATAAGACTTGACAGTAGCACTAGCGGAGACCCAGATGGTTTGACTTGGGAAGCGGAGTGACTATCTCACTAATCGTTGGGAAGGTATGAAGGGACTACTACTATATAGATCCGCCATCTCGTCCTTCATTGATCCGGGAATCCAAACATTGGTTGGCTCGGGGAATCACCAAAGAAAGGTGAGAAAGCCCCTACAGATATTAAACTTGACCAATGAACCCAGTCGTCATGCCAGCATCCAATCGCATCTCCCAAAGGCCGAGGACGAAGCCCCAGGGAAGGAAAGAATGGTAACGCAGATTAATAATGCACCATCTTTAAGGAAAAACCTCATATGAGCGTAAAGGCTCCCATTCCCATCTCCTACAGGTGAAGCTGCTGGTAAGGGTCTCAAGTAAGGGTAAACTTCCTCCCCAAGCCATCAGAGACCAATCCCTACTCTTCGGATATTCGGAGTCTCCTCCTCAACTTAGAGCAAACTCCTCTTCTAGCTTCCAGAGTTCAAATCCTTGCAGCTCGTACCTCGCTCCTATTCGCCGCATTCAGAAGGTACAATGATCCGTGACGGGCCAAAGCAAGCTATGTACTCTTCTTTAGTCCGATGACCCGCCTTCATTCCATCCAGCCTAACCCCAGCTCCTGTTCCGACAACACTAGGCGATTCATCTATATCAATTCCTGAACCAAAGCAAATTCAACAATAACACTTTTTGGGCCCCAGCTAATCAAAGAATCTCTGTCAACAATTGCTTCACATTCATTCCCATGGTCATAGTTCCATTCGTTAGCTTTAGAAAGAAAGGGGCGAGTGATAACGACGCGGGATCTACTAGTCATCGCCTTGAGGCCTTACGTCCGCCCTTCCAACTTAAATCCACCAACATAAACTGACACACTTTAGGGGAAAAAAATGAAAGTTTAGGCGGGTTTTTCAACTTTTTTCTAACTTCGATGCAATGTCCCGAGGCAAAAGTGCATTTAGTAAAAAAAGACGGGGTTTCTAACTTTTTTAAAAAACTTATTGACATCTAATTTATTATAGTATGGGGGGAATTTCAGTTTAAACAAAAAACACGGGGTTTCTCACTTTAAAGTCAAACTCATTCCCGTATATGTTAAGGAAAATGCCCATTTTAGCCACGCACGCACAGAACCATTGATTGATGATCCCTGACCCGACCTCCACTCTCCTAAAGAAAGAATGAGCCGGCAGAGCCCGACCAGACTTTCCACCTGAATGATTCGACGCTTGGGCACCTCGGATTGCATGCCCGATGCTCTCGTTCAGCCTCTCTGTTTCTAGTGAACGAGCCAACTACCATAATGGAACGAATGAGAAAATAATGAAAGCAGTAGTAGGCAAGAGCGCGCTCATCGCCCTTCCACTACCATAGTTCAGCGGAGGGCTCTCTCTATCTCTCCTTTCTAATAATAAAGCAAAGAATATTAGTCGTAAATAGCCCCAAAGGCTATTTCTCTGCCTCAAGGAGATAAATAGCCCCAAAGGCGTAGAATAAACCATCTTACTAAAATAGAAATACCTCTGCTATGCAGAGAAGATAAATAGCCTTTGGGTCTATTTTCGACTCAAAGAGGCATAGCAGAGGTACTCATCTTATATTATATACAGTTAGTCTACGCCTTTGGG
>NW_027432864.1:0-29770 GCF_044706935.1 Curcuma longa
AGAAAGGATCCATGTTGCAATAAAGTCAACAAGAAGATCAAAAGTCAAAACGAAGAAACTTAAAGTATGAGATCCAAACAAGCTACCGAATTATTTCCTCTCTTTGAGGATAAACAAATAAATTATAACTGTATGTATTCTTCATCTCTTCCATTCTCTGCTAGTTCTTGTCGTCGTCGATTCCCGGGTCCGGCCCGGAGGGTGGCGGCTTCCCCGCGGAAGAAAGTTGAGCAGCAGCGGCTTGTAGTAATCCACCAGTAACTGCTTTTCCAGTATCGGCCGCGGTGGCGGAACCGCTGCTTCTCCCTCGATCGGCAAAGCAATGTTTAAGCTCGGCTCGCCGGAGAGGATTCCGTCCAAAGGCTGAGAAGAAGTCAGATGTGGAGGGATGAGCAAGAGGAGGAGGAGGAACCCAAAAAGTGAGAATTGCGCCATGATTAGTTGATCAGGAGCAGAGGAAAACAGAGGGAGGGGGAGGAGTTTATAAGGAACAGGGGAAGAAATTGAATCAGAGCAGAGTTTGACATTTACATATTCTTCATATGGCTTCTCGACTCTTGCACGTCAAATTTTGTAGGACATGAAATCAACATCCATATTAATCTGGTGGAGCAGTTTCAAACTATGTAACCGATTTTCTTTTCAAAGAAAATTGCATGGCCTGATGCAGTGAAGTCAACAAACAGAGGTGTGGGAGGTGGTGGCAGTTGAATATATTTTAACAGAGTCAACGCATGCTGCACCGGTGAACAAATGGAGTGTTCCTGGAAAACGTTTTTTTTCCACAGTTTGAAGGCCGTTTGTCAATGGGCATTAGGTAATATTTTACGACCTCTCAAATAGCAACTGCTACGATATTACTGAAAATTCTTCCTAAACTTATTTCTGATTTCAAACCAGTGGTATTGTCTTATTTGACTTCACGGAATGCAAAATGTCATGGACTTAGAAACGGTCTCAGGAGTTCAGGAGCCAGGATGCGAAGAATCAAAAGTTTGCAAGGAGAAAGAAACTAGCTTGATGCTTGTTTGGCAGCTATCTTAAGTCCACAAAAACAGCTCAAGATAGAATTCCATAGCATTTTGCAGGGAAAGTAAGACATTTGGTTTATGCAACGCCTTCATCGGTTATAAATGAGATGGAAAGGAATTCAAGGAAATTAATTTCTTGTAGTAACAGCTTGACCACCTACTTGTGCCTATCTCGGGGGTCATTCATATCTATCTACAATTATCTAGCATCAAATAAAACAGTTGAGTATGGCATGATCAGACTCCAAATCTTTTTTTTTCAAAAATTATATAACTTGAACTTAAACATGGACAGAAGCAAAGCAACCCATACAGCCTTTTGATTGATATACTACATGATGTCAAGTTGGCACAAGAGTACAAAAACTTGGAGTTCACTGCGAGAGTTGATCACTCACTGACTGGGCAACAAACGTAGAAATATAGACGGGCAAGCGTTACAGTTTACATATGTTGTACGATACAAGTTCTACAACTTCCAATTGTTTCCCCCACATTCATCACATTACATTGAGGCAACTGCAGGTGGGTCTTCTGATACAGCATCATTGATGAGTTCAGCTTTCTCAGCCTTGCATGCATGAATGGCAGTGCAAATATCTGTATCCTCGAGAAACTTTTCACCATTGACAATGATCAGAGGGCCATAGTGGAGGACCAGCTTCTTGCACTGTTTACAGAGGATAAGAAAAGAAACATCAGATCAGAAACACGCAGAAATTTTGATCCATTAGATGTTCAGCAACAGATGCAAGTGCATTTCTGCACAAAATTATCTAGAGCCTGAATGGTTATTCAGTAATTAAACATTATTGATTACTATTAGAAAAATGTTCGAAAAGATTACCTGTTGAACATATTGCTCCACCTCGTTGCATTCCTTTAGAAGCATCTTAATTACCTCGAACTGTGAATTTCATTAAGTGGATATTGGGTCAGCATTTGCAAATAACTGTTGCCTATGTTTGATTAGTTTAACATACGGCTGAAGTTGCAAGAACACCAAAACAAATCATGGAAAATGTTTTCATTGGAAAAAAAAACAAATAACTTGCAACTGGTGACAATGGGAGGAAAAAGTTTACTGGAAGGAAACCAAAGTTGTAATCTCAGAGCATGTTGCAGTAGGAAAAAAAATGATGAGTCAAATCCAAATGTTGATGAAAAAATGTGTATTAATAAAACTGATGCTGCATAAAAGTACTACAATGATGAAAACAAACAAACGCAGTTCTAATAAAAAATACAGGGTAGATTGAAATAAATAGACATGAAGATAGACGAGCAAAAATGGCATAGAAAACAATACCTACCTGTGTGTCAGGATCTTTCAGCTTATCTAGTACTTTAGCAATGACATCACGACAAGTTGAGCAAGAATTTTCAGTTTTTAGTAAGCTGACAGAAACCATCTCCTCACAAAGATTGAACTTTGCGCAGAACTCCTCTGGATGTATCTTGGAGATCTCAGCAAAGAAAAGTGCTGAATAATAGTCAATTAGCAGAAGACACTGCAAGAAAATTTTATAAGTGAAGGATGGAACAAAGTGTAGAACGGAATCATTTGATGTACAAATTGGGAAACTATTGATTGCAACAGAATTCTGTAAAAAGGGAAAAACAAATAAACAAACGTGATTCTACTGATGTAAAAAATACCTGCTCCTCAAAAGGCTTCAGCTCAGAACATGCTTGATGAAGGGTCTCAATTATCTCAGTTTGAGTTTTGTTTTTGCTGAGATACTGGGCAGCCTGTGCTGTAAAGTTTTCACACAGCGTGCACAATTGTTCATTCCTTTGGACTCCCTTAAATGTTCTGATTGGGTTTTCAATTATCTCAAAGTCAACTTCTGTAACTGGAATGATCAAGATGGTGTTACAATGTATAACCAATTTAACTTAGAAATTTTAAGCATATCCGTAGGTTCACAAAACAGTACAAATTTACTTTTGGAAGTCCAATAATGTCATGTCAAAGTGTGCTATTGTTCATAACTCGACACAAAAAGCAGGAAAAATAAATTACCAGACTAAAATGCAAGATACTGAATCAAAATGCTTTAAGCAATAAAGATTTCAAAAGATTGTCAAACACAGATAACAGATAATCAGACCTTACTGGGCTATTGTTATCTTTGAAAGATCTCCCACTTAATAATCCATTATTTAACAATTCAAATAAAAATATGATAAAATGGGCGTACATACATAACTATCCAGATAATAGCATTTAGAATCTGTTGAGTCTTTTTCACATTTCTTATCAACAATGTCATGGATCAAACTCCATTTGTTGCAGCATATACCAGTCTAATCAATTAAATGGAGTTCTTAAAATCTATAAGTAAACAGTGACATCAATAATCACTTTTTGGGAAATTCAATAATGCAAAAGACTGAAAAGCAGAAAAACTTGATTTGCAAGAAAAAAAGGTCTAGCCTGCTGTTACTGCTACAGCTACAATTCATTTGTTTAATTTAAATTTTTTGTTTAGTTTTAAATCATTATCTTCCAAATTTATGTCCACAATCAAAATTTAACATTATTCTAACTCAACAACAATTGACTAAACAGTGTCATCAACAAATAGGACAAAATTGAAGTTCATCCTGACAATTTGACATGGTGGAACCAAAACAAAAGTAGAAAGATAAACATACATCATGACTTAATCTTCAAATAAGCATTTTTGCAAAATATCTTATCTCGACACAATTTATAAAATCCTTTGAACACTTTACTCTTTATTAAAGATTTACCAGAAAAGCTTCTGCTTCCATTATCATGCATTTCTCAGTCTACAAACTACATGAAATTATTGAACTACTCAAGCTACCTCTTGACCCAGCAAGTTATTTCGTATCCCAAAAGAAATGGCATAATTTTTTTCTTCAGATGGGCACTTCTGGTTCTGCTTAGAGTGCAGATATCATGGATCCATATTAGGTCTTTAACTTGGTCCACTGAAACTAGCATGTGAACAAAAGTTTGCAATTTCAAGTAGGAATTTCCCACAAATTTTTCAACATGAAATAGAGCAAATGAAAACAATATGATTTCAGAGGTGAACAAATCAATTAGAAATGTTTTATCACCTGGCATCAACAAGATCAATTGATGATATCTACTGCCCTCCAGTAATAGATTGTATGAATATTACCAATGTATCATTAAGTAGATGCAACAACTATGCTAATTCATTTTTCTCACTAGAATTGTGCAAAACAAAATTGTAATTGAAGAACAATAGCCATATGGAAGAAAGGGACAACAAATATTATTATTACATACCCGAAACATCAATTTCTACCAAGCTTATAACATCAGCATTTGCCCTGCCAATAACAAGAATAAGAACAAGGAAGAACCACTCTCTTGAAGCCATTGAACCTTGCAAGTAAACTAATCAAGGATTAGAGCAGATTCAACATTTATAAAAAGGCACATTCTTTAAAAGGAAGCATCCTCTATATACAACTTCATCAATTCTAATTGCACTATTGATTTGTAGTCAGCCATAAAACAGCAAAACAAAAAAGGCAAATAGAAGCATTGATGTAGGTGAACATTTGCCTCATAATAAAAATGCTCTGTTGTGACTTGAAGACTACACTACATATCACAAAATTAATCTATTTTATTTATGTTAACAAGGATAATCAAGTAGTAGCAAGGAACTGATGGACTTGCTGCTTCCTATCAGTTATTTACACTGGCAGCATGTCTATTCATTATATAATCCAAAAGGGAAAATACTAATACAGATTTGTAATAAGGAATCAAGCTTATGTTTCTTTCAAAATTCATGTAACTCTCAGAGTCATCACTCAGAAAGTCGATTCATAAAACTGAGCCTAACTTACCAAATGAAGCTATTAGCTGTTTGTTATCCAAGTGCTAACCATGGCAAGACTTCAAAATTATGAACCCAGAATATTGTTAGCAATGGACTGTCAAAACACCACCAAAAAAATGACTTTCCTCCCTTCATGCCCTAATATCTCTTCACAATGACAATGACATACTATTGTCTTTCTAGTTCCTTCCCATAATAGCTCCGCCATCTCATTCATGTAGGTTATCATATATTGACCCACTCCTACTACTTATCATAACCTCTTTCTACCATCCTTCCTTATCTTTTCCTTGTTCCTTCTTTCTTCTCATTAACACTACTCCATATAAATGAGGTTAATGACATAAAATAAACATAAGGAAAAGAAGGAATTTAAATATTTTAAATGTATTAGTCCGCTCCTCCTCCACATTGGCCTAGTTACTTGAGCAAGCGAGTTTGAAGGAATTATTTGCAACATGGAAAAAAGGGACCACAATTCAGTCTTCAACAACAACATCATTGTCATCCTTATCACTATTATCAATCCACATGCGATCTATGCAAGGATATTTAATTATTAATATTTAGATCAATTAAATAATTTTCCATCACATTAACTAAGATTTTCTTAAGTTCAATACACCCCAACTTTCCAACAATACTAATCAAAATCAAGCTAATACAAGGATACTCAAAATTAGCTAACAAAGTAGCTCACACTCATTCACTTGCTTTTCATTGATTTGGATGAACTTTAGAGGAGGCATTGCCTTGTTAATATAATGAAATAAAAGGGTCCTCTATTATTAAGCTACAATCAATCAGTTTGTTATGTTAATAGCAAAGCATAAAAGGAAGCAAAAAGAAGCCATTAACTGTTTAATTTGAGAATTTACAGGAGAGTATGTTGTGTCCAGAAACTTCAGAGTATAGTAGTGCACGAGACAATTGAGGAGCTTAATGAGCCTTTGTATAGGTCAACATCTTATGAGCACAAGATAGAGATCTTATGATTCCAGTAGAATAAGACAAGGCACTGAAGATTATGGCAAAACCTAAAAAACTAGCAATGGCATTTAATCTGTCAATGCTTAAATAAAAGCCTACCAAGTATTTGTATTAAAGTTTAAGATGAAAGGAGTGAAGGGTGCCCAAACAGAACTTTGTTTTTTATTGCTTTTTCTTTTCATTTCAATATATACTAGGACATGGTCTTTTATAGAGCTCAACGGTGTGATAAGATAGACATCCAACGCAAAGTAACAGGAATACAGCCTGTAGTTGTTGGATGACAGAAGTAACAATTCCAAAGTTCTTAAAAGTTCTGTAGGCTCTTCCTCTTGTATCTCATTGCTCTAGCTAGAAAGACAGATTCACATATTCGCTGTTATGAGAACAATGATAAATGAAGTAAATTAATATATCGCTGTAACAAATAGTATCATATATTGTATTCTCGTATAGCTGATCCCAAATAACTTGTAGTCATAGACTCTTTGAACAGAAGGCAATTATCTGTGCTATTTCTGTCTTTTATATATAGTAAAACTCTGTAGTAGCTGTAAGGTGACTTGTGGACATAGGCACACCTTGCCACACTAAGACTCTTTCATGGGGTTTTGTTTTTTCCTTTCTTTCTATTTTTCTGTAGAACAAAGAAGAGGTATCCCATTTCACCCATGATAAAACCATGCTTTAAGGTGGAGACATAGGAAATAAGAACAAATTCTACAACGCATTGCAGCATAGCATGACTTAAACCAATATCTTGAAGAAGAGACGAGAAGTATCAAAAAACCATGCAGCTATCCGTCACATGAAATTATGTTAGAATTCAATAGAAAGAAACGACAGTTTATATTTCACAGGCTAAAATATCGAATGTAAGGCATTTGTTGAATACTAAACCTAAATTTGCTTCCGATTCAATTGAGCCAATTTCACGAGCTAAAATTTCAAATATAAGGGACCAATTGAGTCAGCTTATATCCAAATCAGCAAAAGACAGAATCAAGATCTCGAATTGAGCAGAGCGGTAGATAAAAGACAGGGGTGCGACTGAAGAGAAATCCAGAAGAGGATATTTCAAGTGGACAATACTACTTACAACCTCAGATCTCCTCCCCCGCGGTCCTTCCTCCCCGATTCGCGTTCTTGACGAGGAGCGTGGAAGATCCGAGGAGGGGAGGAGATGGCCTCGGCTAAATGATTGCGAGCAAGGAAACGAAAAGGGCTTCTGCTGATCTGAATGAGAAGTGAAGCCAAAATGACGTGATCTGGTATCTTATTCCAGACACCGTTCATCTCTAGATGCCATTGAAAACAGAAATTCTTCACATTACTTAATTCCTTGCTTATTTGGACAGATAGCCAAAGAAAAAGCATAAAATTAATTAATAATCAATTTAAATTTACTGAGAATGAAATCGAGAATTTGATTTATTTGGACAGATATAAAGTTGCAAAGAAAAAGTATAAAAATAATTAATGCAATCAATTTAAATCGTACTATGGGGTCGCTAAGGTGACAGATTTCATCTTAGAGAATTTGATTTCATGGAACTTCTTCATTTTATTTTCATCTATAGAGAGGAATTATGGGGAAGGAAATTTTAATCATCAATTGTATTGCTTCCATTATTATTATTTTTTCCTTTTCCCCTACTATTTTCTCTCATCCATTAACACAACATGAAAGAAAGTAAAGTAAAAAAAAATATTAATACAATCCAATCTATTTATCTCCTTACAAATTTGAGGTAAAAAAGAAGGGGGAAAATTAAGTCAATAATTTAAAAAAAAAAAGATTTAACAATTTCGAAGCTTGAATAAACAGTTAAAACAACTAGCTAGCTTTCTGATTGCTCATACTTTGTTTTGCTTTGCAGAGAGAAACTGCATTGCATTGCATTGCTGCTTTCTCTTCCCATCACCTCGACTTTCAAGATGGCAGCGTATTACCTTTTCATCATCAAGTGGATCCATGGAATCCATCATCGTACGTCTTCCAAAAGTTGAATGCATGCAATTCCCTTATCAACTAAAGCATTCAACCCGCCCTCCATCTTCTTGAGCTTGCACATGATGACAAGGCGAAATGTCGACAGTACTTTAGAGTCTCAACGAGCACACTTGCGAGATACACCAAGGTTGTGCCCGGGTCCACCGACCACTTCCTGTCCCTCGTTGCTACTGTTAATATTTCCATCGTTGCAGGAGATGGCAAATTAATTAAGCGTATACAACAGAACAGAGTGCGGTGGATTGCCACAAATGACATGTTTGGATCCACTCTAGCTTCCCTCTCGCTGCTAATTTCACCACAACTCTAATTATATATAATTGCTGCATTAGAGTTGAGACTTGTTCGGTAATTAATCACCTTATGTTAGTTCTTATATAAGCAAAACTAGTCCTCGGGGCAATGGTGCAACGGTAGGACATCTGGGTTGTAATCTAGGGACCCGCGGTTCGATCCCCAGCTACGGCGTATTTGTAGGAATTTTCCTCTAAATGGAGAACGCAATCAAAGGATGCTGGACATCTGAATTTACCACCGTATGTGCTTCCCGATTTACCCTGGTGGTCGGTGGGAAACTTCTATGGGCCCGTATGCGCTTCCCGATTTACCCTGGTGGTCGGTGGGAAACTTCTATGGGCCCGTATGCGCTTCCCGATTTACCCTGGTGGTCGGTGGGAAACTTCTATGGGCTCGGGCCGACCACCCCCAGAGATGTGGCTACTGGGATTATCATTTTTTTTATATAAGCAAAACTAAAAATGTATGATCCTTTTCTTCTGATCCGCCAACTAGCGGCCCCACACGGTCGGCCCCATGAAAAAATTTATGATCCTAACACATGCATTGTAAATTTGTGATTGAATTGATAACTATTAATTGCATAAGTATTTAAACGGCACTCCACCTTGGATGTCGCCATGAATGCGTTGCTGGACCTCAGTGTTCTTCGAGGAGCACGCACGTCTCCATGCGCATTAGCTGATGTATGCTTGTCGTCCACAGTTCTCCCTCTTAATTCGATCGGTTACCATTAAACACCTCGCAATTCGCATTCATGATTACACTGCCATTTAGCTGCCAAACATGGGCATGATACGACACTAACATAACTCAAATTTAAAGTCGCAATCAATAACACCCAACCACTTACAGTTCTAGCTGGATTGGATCTAAGACATTTCGTCGAGCACCTTTCGGGAGACGTTGCCTTTGTATTCTCGCAGGACTGCCTCCAACTCCTAGCTAGCTTTTCTGTTGTCGTCGACGTCATTCGCACAACACTCCAGCGCTCCACTGGGGCTCGAATCATCACCCACCGCAGCTACAAATCTCCAATTGCAAGTGGCGACTCCAATCCACGAACCCGATTTGTGGTTTCTCTTGGACAAAACAACAAGCAGGCGGTGCGCAGTGCGCACTGAGTTCTCATAGCGCGCGGTACGCTTAGCCGCATGTCACGCTGACTTTGTCTGCTTCGAACCGGTTTTTTTTTAATCTCAACCGGAGCCGATTTTAACTCGCGACTCAATTCATCCGGTTCAATTGCTCTTTGCAAAAGATGACAGGTCCCCAACGAAGGCGGCGTTAAATGAGTAAGACGTCAGCATAGCGTCATGATGACTTCATTGTTCCGTAAACAAGTCGAGTAGAACTTTCACGAGCTTAAAAATATGAAAATATTATATTCAGAAATTCGTTACAAATATTTGAAAATTAAATTTCGCCTCCTTCTATATGAAAAGGAAAAAGACAGTTGTCCATGGCATGGGTATATGAATTTTTATTAATTATTGCCGCAATATTATGTCATGCTGACATCATACTTTTTGGTTAATCGCATTTATGGACCTAATTAAACGGTCTAGTTATGAAGCTCTGGTAGTTGCATCAAATTCGAATAGGTTTTAATCATCATCAGCATTCCCTTTGAGCACACATGACCATTATACTTCATGATTTCTAATTATCTAAAGATTAGAGAACATTACGCTCTAAATTTTTAAACTTTTACATGAATATATCTTTTGTTCTATTCATATTTGTCTCATTGGACAACTATGGATGTCGCACCCAATTAAATGAAATGATTCATATATGGATGTAGGACCTTAAAGATTTTAGCAACGACTTTTAATAATTTATTGTTTTTTAAAAAGAGAATATTGTATACACTACCTTAACTAAATGGTCCACTATATTGACAACATATGTTGTTCTCCAATATATATAAAAAAATTTTAATTTATGATATTTCATTTTGGCAAAATTATCTCCATTCATTTGAGGGAATGGATTTACCTAACATATGGGCACTTGGGATGCATATCATTCATTTTGTATTTATTTATTTTTATATATATAATTTAATTATATATAGTTCTTACAATTGATTAATTTAAAGGCGATTGATCTTAATTCCATTGAAATTTCTCACATGCCATCACGGGCTGTCTAACGTAACAAGTTTTTCATATGAACATCATTCATGAAGTTTGATGTCGGCATCCATGTGCCACCATGAAAATTCATTCCCTCAAAGCAATGGATGAAATATCATAAATCAGGACTCTACTCTTGGAGAATGTTTAGTTTAATGGGTAAACTACTTGCCTGTTAAGAGTTGATCATACTGCATACTTCTATAATGATCAACTATGACATGTTTCAATAAGAATCTGTTTATATCTTCAGGAACGAACGCTAGTTGGTATAATCTTTGTAGAGTCGTTACAACACAATCCCTGAGAGGCTTCATGTCTTATATACCAAGAAGTTTGGGAGAAACAGAGATATTTGGATCGAAGTAGATAAAAAAAAATCATAGATTCGCGTTCATTCTCTAAGCATTGCCTAATCATCATTTAGTAGCATGTCGATATCAATTAAGTTATGCATTTCTGATGGGCACTAAATGCACCAACCTTGCTAGAATATTAATGATAGCCATTATGATCCAACCAATTCATGGAGGTGGAAGTTATCGATCAGATACAACTCAACAGAACAACGGCATCATAATTTATTGTAGATCTGAGTTCTCCTCTCCCTTTGATTTCTATCCTCGATACAGTAACAGAATGCAGCAACTGCAGCCTCATTTTGATTATTACCTAGCCTCCACAACTCTGTGACTTTGATTCATGTTAAAATAGAGCAAGATTCATCAAAGCTTGCAATAATATGAGCAATCTATGAGGGGAAAAAAATTATGTATAATGTATGATTTTATATTAGTTATCAGCAAACTTTCCTAGTTCTCATGTACAAAATTGTGCAGAGAAGTGATGCCACGGAGCAAGTGACGCCCCAGAGGATGAAGGTTCTGCCATAGCAAGCAGTGCCTCTGCAACTATGGCTCCCTTCTTCGAGTCCTCTTTGATAAAGAAGGGCCGCGAGGTACCCGAACACGAAGGAGCCCAGAGGAATGTTGGCGACGACGATGTTGTGGTTGATGCTGAAGTGTTTGGTCCCGAATAGCTCGGTGGTCGCAGAGACGGCGATCGAAGTGATCGCGCCGGTGAATGCTCCGATGATGGCGGTGCTCATGTACAGTGACAGCCTACTCGAGTTGACTAGGACGAAGAAGGCTACTGCCATTGGGGCCATGAGAGTTGCCATGGATGCTGGTCTTGAAATCATGCAGCTTCTTCTGAAATAATTAAGCGCAAGAGCAGACGATAGTTCAGTAATGGTTGATGAAAAATAGGATCGTGAATCGAATCTTTGACGATTTTGGAGTGAATGAACTCACTTGGAGGAGTAGTAGTCGAGCAGAAACGGAAAGAGACGGCCGAAGAATCCGAAGGAGGAGGACAAGGAGACCAAGGTGGAGGTCTCTTCTCGTTGAAGTCCACGGGACTCGGCGATCTGACCCAAGTTGTTGAGGAAGACCAAGCCAAGAGTCGCGCTGAACAAGTAGCTGAAAAAGTACAACCAAAAGTTCAACTCCCTTAGAATTTGAACTCCGCCAAGTCCCTCTGCCTCCTCCACGTTGACTTCCTCGTCGTCGACCATGTCGTCCTCTTGTTTCACTTGCAGTTCCTCAGCTCTCTCCCCAGTTTCGACGTCGTCGAGATCATGAATTCTATTCTCCTTCTTATTCCTGCGCGTTTCTTCCATGACGTCCTTCAGTTTCACGGCCAGTGGCACGGCCAAAGGCGAGGCTAATAGAATACCAAGGCTTAAAGCGTACGCTCTGGTGAAGGCGCCCTGGGAAGCCGATCCGACGGTGCCAATTATGGCGGAAACTCCTGTCGCAAATGTGATGACGAACATTGCTACGAATCCAGAATTGGATGCATTTTTGCTTGGAAGAATGAACTTCAGGAAAGGTGCAACGACGAGAGAAACTAGAACAGGGGCGACGGAATTGAGGAGGAGGTAGTGCTTGGCCTTGTGGTACGACTTGTGGTGGAACATTGCACCGGCCATGACCGTGAACACCTTGGCGCTCAGGCCGACGTAGCTCGTGGAGAGGCCGACCGCGACACGGCGACTATCGGCGGCGAAGTTCTTGATGCACACGAGGTAGCATGCCGTGTTGATCCAGCAAATACCGTTGCCGCCAACCGCCGTGAGCAGGAAGATGTGGGCGTAGGAGAACTTGGGGTGGTCGAGGAAAAGGAACTGCAGGCCGTATCCGAGCAGCCCGAGGGCGGCCCCGGTGGCGGCTACGGACCAGGGAGGGAGGTAGACTGCCGCGAGGCCGGAGAGCCAGCCAAAGAGCTTCCCAGCATCGGAGGCGAAGGCGAGGAAGTTGATGCCGACTTGGGAGATGGCCTTGAGGTCCTTGAGCTCCGACGAGTAGACCGGGAAGTCGGTGTTGGGTCCGTTGAAGGTCTGGAGCCAGATAGTGGCGATCAAGCTCAGCCATTGAAGTGAAGAAGAAGAAGAAGAAGACATGGTTGGGGAATGAATGTGGAAGATCATGTAGCTTGGGTGGTGGTGTATTTATGGGAGGTGTGAAGGTGCAGCTGGTGGTCCGATGAATGGCGTGAAATCTTGACATGTGGTTTCTTTGCAGTTGAGCCTGTTGCGTTATAATTATCGTAATAATGACAGTGATTAAAGGAAGATCATAGATCCTTCGGTGCCAGCTTAAACAAATGCTAAATGTGTTCGTGCAGTCTGATGTCCAGCATGTCCACTGCCCCCATTCTGCGTGCTCTAGTTTTGCACCCCTCTCCTTTTCAGGAGGAGAGGAGAAGAAAAAAGAAAAACAGAAATTTTGTGATTCTGAGGGAAGATTAAACAACGGAGAGCTTGGCTAACATACAATTTACAAATCTGAAGCTGCCTGTCAATTAGACTGGGCCAGTTGTTAACGTTATCAAATTTGTGGTGATGCCTGATAAAGATCCCGTCTCTTCCCTTAGCTTTTCACGGACTCCTGGATTAAGCTTTGCTGAAAGAAATGTGTTAAAGGAGCAAAAGAATGCGAGAGTTCATCCAACTACATCATTAATTTTTGACGGCCCAGTAGGTGTGACATTACAACCCTCCTTACGCTACTGTTGAGTTATCAATGACGGCGATTTTGCTCCAAATCCAGCAGTTCTTCATGAACAAATCATCAAACACAGATTTCTTAAAATTCGCAAGACAAATCATCATACACATTGAAATGAAGAAGATCAAACACTAACTTTTTGCAGAAACTTTTGTTAGCATCAAACTTAACTAAGCATTACCATGTTTAATTTCAAGGTAGCAGCTCGCTATAGTAGAAAGTGCTAGAACTCATAACAAAGCTATATAGCATCTACTAGAGAATCCACATCTGGAGTCACCACCACACGCTTGTCAGGCTCTCCCAAGATGCAGCAGTGCTTCTCTTTGACATTAATTGCTGCAACCTGTTGGGCGAAATCACATTTTACTCCAGGATATACCTGCACAAAGTTTCCAAGAGTCACTAAGATAAACAGAAAATTAAGATCTAATAGAGAGCAAGAAGAATGGTTGATGACTAATAAGAAGGAAGAGAGCATAGTTGAGCATGGAGTTTGTGCACTGACATCAAAGAGGGTATCTCCCAACTTCATCTTCATTTTTCCGCTTCGGTGCACCATTATTTTACCAATGAGCCCTTCAGGGAGATCTTCCAACTTGCATCCATTCGTAAATTGCTTTTCCAACTCGCTGGTGCTTCTGCTACCCCCATCAGCAGCAGGTTTCTTGACTGATGGAAGAGTTGGAGGAAACTGGAAAAAGAACATCTGTTTTGCTGCACTCTTTTCCTGCTATATCAGACATAATTTTAGGTCAAAGAAATGGGCGAATTAACCTTATACCAGTACTGGAGAAGATACAAACCATCAACCCAAGCTCTTCTGCTGGACTAATGTTGCTACAATTGAATGCTACAGGTGCTGAGGCTTCTCCAAACTCCTCTTTATCGAGAATTTCTAGAATAAACCAGATGTTACTTACAGAAATGCTCACAACCTATGCTGCTTTAAGAAAACAGAATCATGTTTACCTGGATTTCCTGAATGAGGCCTCCTTAACGGTAGGGTAACCGGATAATATGAGTTTTCATAATCCTAGGACCTCAACATGAATTGAAGAGCTTAGATAAATTATAGTTTGTAGTATAAATGCAGTTTCATATATAGTTACTAACCCAGGGATCGACATAGTCACTTTTTATTTTTGGAATTATTTCACCATCACCAATGTCTGAAGAAAAGGAGAAATGTCAGACTAACATGCCATAGCCGGCCCTGACGAAACCAGATACCAGTTACTACCTTGAATCTCATTTACTTCAGCCTGGTTTACTTTGGCCTTGCCTTTTGGAAATGATCTTGCCAATTTGGAATCAACATGTCCAAATGCAACTTCTGTTTGAGCAACTGCTACATCAAGAGATCACCAAACTTGTTTTAAATAATGAACTTTTTAAAAAATGGACAAATTTCAAAAGTTTAACAAACTAGTAAAATTTTTAAAACAAACCCTAACAGTTAACCCCAAACTTTGAATAGCACATTGACATACCACAGTCTAGGTAGTTAAAAATAGAGGAGCAAAGATAGTTATAAGAGATTAAACATCCCATATTAAACACTTTATAAATTAATCCGCACAATTCCTATGTGTTGAAATTGAGTCAAAAAGAAAGGAAAGCATAAGCATAAGTTCTATGCATTTCCTTTGTTTATCCTATCAAAATTTTAGAAGAAGAGGAAATCATCCAATCCCGTGAATCCAATTTGGAGTCAAATTCCTCTTCTTCTCTCTCTCTCTCTCTCTCTCTCTCTCTCTTGAAGATACAAAAAACAAGGAAATACTGTTTTCTTTTCTTTTCCCTTCCTTTCCTTTCCTTTCTGCTCCTTGCCTTTCTTTTCCTTTCCTTCCTTATATTGGAGAGCAAACACAACAGAGAACTTCAGAAATCGTATTGTTGTCTCCATGTGCGAAGTAAAGGGGGAAAAAAACCTTAATGGTTATGGAATTTCTAAAACTAAGATGGTACATCAACCCCAGAAAGTAATAAAGAACTTGCTTGCACACACTAAAACGTCAAAACAACTATCATATCTTGCATATTTTTAAATGATAAAAAATATAGAACACAAAATGTGATACTGATATCAGACTTAGAAAAAGGAACAATCTGCTTCTTACTTTTTGCAACAATCAACTAAGTTCAAGCAAGCTGTTCTTACCTTTCCTATCGCTTGGCAATCTCTTCTGTAGTAACCCACTACCCTGTTCAACAGAACTATCAGTCATCAAGGACAATAGGTGTTTCTAAAAATTAAAGGCGCAAAAACTTTACCATGGTTGCTCTCTGAATTTTTGAAACCAGTTCTTTGTCGACAACGTCATAATAACTCTCAGATGGCTCCCTAATGTTTGACAAGATATGAGTTCCGAATACCAAATCCATGAAACCAAAGGTGACAGAATAAACTTACTCGTTAGTTACAGTATATTTTCGTGCCTTCCGAGCAGGTATTTTTGGTACAAATTTCAGCTATAGCGACAAAGGAGCAACGACCAAACAAACTCAGGAAATGAACAAAGTTGCCCTTTAGAAGAATACAATAAGGACTCGCAAAAAGCACACCTTTCGAGGTTGAGAATTTGAACTTCCTTCCTCTCCTTTCCTCATATTTTCTGCTTCGAAATTTCTAAGCACATATAACAGAACAAGAAAATTGGCCTTCCCTCAATCTTCCTGGGAACATAAAAATCTTACAAACAAAATAAGAGCAGTTAGGTATAGTATTACAAGAAGAAAATTGATGGCTTAGCGATGCTGAAGAAGTAAACCAGCTTTCCCAGTGCAAAATGGCCGGAGAAACGCAGCTACGAAACTGCGACTGCGGTGGACGGCGATAAGACTCCAAAGATCAGGCGAGAGCAGAGAGACGGGAGAAAGCGAGGAGGAAGGGGAAGGGTTCAAGTTCCATCCAAATGGTCCACCGATCGGAAGACGAGGTGAGAAAATATCTCCGGGAATCGAATCAGAGCTTTTGCTGAACTTCCCTTTCTACCCTCCTCCCCCTCATCATTTTCGAAGTCACGAGGAGCATAAAACAATTTTAAAAATTATAGGAGTTTAAAATAATAAGCTTTCGAAACGGAGGGCAAATTAAAATATGTGAATATTCTAAGGGGGTAAATCGAAATAGAAATTTCTTCAACGGTATAAATCCGCCGTCGTTCCTTTTCCCGGAAGTCTCTGATGGGCCGTCGCCGACGACGAGCGCTGCCTGTGGCGGCCGAGCAAAATGAAATTTGCCTAAAGAGGTTCCTTTTCATCCTTTTTCTGTTTCGATTAGGTCCTCTCTCTCAAGATAAAGATTAAATCTTGCCGTAGTTTTTGTTTCTCGGGTATAAAATTTTGCATGGATTGTGTTTCGGTCGGAAAGGCGAAAAGCTCTGATGCTTTAAGTGCGTTGCTTGCTGTTCTTGCAAGATCATGAAGGGTCCAAAGCTGGATATTGCAATGGATCGAGCTCCTGGACATGGAGCAACTTCATGAATGTGGCCCTGATGCTAGATGGTGCTCGCTAGTGCTTTAATAACTTTGTAAACAAGGAGGTTCTGTCCTGCTCACTACTCAGACAACAGAATTCCTGGAGAAAATGAGAAATGCTCGGTTTGTGCCAAGTGCATCGGTATATAGCCATGTGATCAGTATACCCGTCAGCGAATGCAGAGCAGATGGTGTGCATATTATTTGCTAACGCTGATGAGAACGGAAGGCAGAAGTCATGAAGTCATCGTAGTAATGTTCTCGCTGGTTTCATTTTGGTAAATGATTTTTAGGAAGCAGATGAATTGTTTGATGAAATTCTTCAGAGGGGTCCTGTTACTTTGCTACTTGTAAGACCTATATAAATGGCCTCCATCATAAGCAAGGGTATCTCTATCAAACTTGTCGAATGCTATTCTGCATGAAGGAGCTGGTTCCAGTCTCGATTTAGAGAACTTCAACACTGTGATGGGATGATTACAAAGCAATGAAACTTGTGCGGGAGGTTTGCAAGAAGAGCCTTCAAGTGAATTCTCATATGAAATCTAGGGTTATTCTCAAGCAGGCGGAGCGCTATTGCCAAAAAAAAATGGCAAACAAGGGCCTTTGACATGGTATTTTTCCATTGTTGTTTTGTCAAGACTTCTCTACTTTTGAGGCACAACTGAAATGCATTAGGAGATGCTCAGCCTTCACAAAGTAATGCACATACTAACACTGGCACGCTTTTGCTGGTTGGGCTCAAGTGTATGTCATGATGGTTGCCTTGACATCATCATTTTAGAACCTTCACTGTATTGTATGCCATTAAAGTTTACTGAATGTGAAGCTGAAGATGGCTTCAGTAGATGAAAAAAATAATCTCCACCGCCAACTGCCACAAACCTTCTGATGGAAGTGATGAGAACTTTGCTTTGAATAGCTGGATTGAAAGTGTCACCCTCAAGGTACATTCATGATTGTCTTCATTTATCTCAGCTGCTGGTAAACTTGGCGATCCAATTTTTGGTTCAATGTATGCATATAATTATGTTTGTCAATTCAATCTTCACTTATGAGAGGCAATGATGGTTTAACCATTTAAATATATGCAAGAACCTAAAATTATCTGGTTGCATGCGCCAATAATATACTTGGAGAAATCTAAATTCAAGATCAAGTGTTCCAGTAAATGAGGTATGTTATAGGAAGATATAAATTCACCGGAACACTTGATCTTGAATTTAGATTTCTCCAAGTATATTATTGGCTAAGATTTAGATTTTCTTTCTTGTGTTTATGATACCTGACATGATGATTAATTAGACTCATATCCATCTACTTTGATGGATACTTCAAGAATATATGAAAAATACACTCCATTATGTATATATCTGTGTTAGGCCAAGAATATCGTACATCCTTTTGAAGAATCATTTAAAAGAAGAAGAATCAGTTAAAAGCATATCTGTTTTTGTGGTTACCCAGTTAGACCCATTTCAGGTTCTTATGAATTACTCAAAGTCTACATGGTATATTGAATTGGCAATTGAATTCCTATGATCTTAATCATTCTCATCATTAACCCATGACTCGACTATAGTTATCACAAATTTCTTCATATTTATGAATTGACAATACAATGATTGGTCACCTCTGTCATCATGTCCTTCTCGTTGTTCCAAAATATAAGATGAAGTTAGACCACGTCAAGCAAAGGGATCACATTGTGAGTGATTTTTTTTATCTATTTCCTTTATATATAGTATGACAATGACAAATTTAAGCATATCATTCTTGAAAAATACCAATTCTACATATCATTTAGTTAATCTTGTTGGCGATCTCTTTGATCTTCCAATCGACAAACACAAAATTCATCTTTTCAGCAAAAAATGATCAAATCAGGTCTGGCATATTCTCCTCTAGTTAACCACCATAATTGATATATTCAATGCTGAAGATAATGATTCATTGTCATTCCTTTAGGTTATATGGACGTAGAATATAGTTAACAGAAACAATTTTTGATGTTATCACCAATGGCCAAAATATTGGAGGCAAATAGCATGCAGCAGGTCTGCATGTCTGTTTGCGAACAGTCAAACTTAAATTCCGTTGGATCTTGTGGTATAGGGAACCTTATGCAGAAATCACATGCAGCCCCCTGCATGCTTGCTATGCTCAAAATATCACGCCAAAAAATAGATAAAAAACCACATCTACAAAAGACCAAAAAGCTAGCTTAGAACAATTTCCAAAAAAACATCAGAAGTAATTCAGACGATTATGTTTACTGAAAAACTTAGACTCCCAACATTACTTTCTGAGCCTTTTCTCTTAAGAAAATTCCAAGTCGTTCAATGTATAATTCAACAGAGGCCACATGGATAAATAAGAGATCAGAGAGAGAATCAGGCCAAATAGAAACAAAGATTAGCTAGGAATTGAAGATGAGAGAAGCATAATCATCTTAAAATAACCATCTTACCAATGTGAAGGCCGCAGTGTTTTTATCTGATTTCAAAAATCAGTAAACTACTTTTCTCTTCACTTAATTTGCAGGAGGGCTGAGCATGATGGAGAAGATGAGCACATGAAGAACTTTCCATGAATAATCAATATTTTGTGATCAATTCATACCAAAAAGAAAGAAAGAAAAAAAGAAAAAAGAAATTGGTGATGGTAGAAAGTAATGCACGTGCCCTGCTTCTCCATCCCGCTCAACTCACCTTCTTCCAATGCAAGAACCGGTCATCATCCCTCCCTTCAATTTATACTGCTTCTTCAGTTTGGAATTTATACCTTTTTTATTAACCAATTATAATTATTGGTCCAGTTACCTTCTCCCTCTTGTTTTTTACTTCTTTGCATCTTGTCCTTGTAAAAGATGCACACTGATGCTGCTTTGTCCAAGATAGAACACTTGCAGGTCCCAGCCCAGCAAAGTTTGTCAAATAATTGATTGCTGTATCCACCCTTTTTTTCACTGAAAAAATATAAAGCTAAAATGATTGATGACTCAATCTTCCCCTCAACATCGAATAGCTAGGCAACATGATCAGATATATGAAAACAATATGATATTGAGGTGCTTGCTTTGTCAGTACTGTATATATACATTCCATGATGTGTGGGTTATTATAACTCAAATATTACATTGTGAACAGAACTTTTCCTTGAAACGACCATGAGCTAGCAGCACCTATAATATTACTATATTCCCTCTTTTTCTCTCTTTTATTCTTTTTCACCATTGAATAATGTAGGTCTGGTTTGCTAGGTGAAATTGATGGATGACCTGTGACGTGTTTAATTTTTTTCAGGTGAAACAGAGCGAGGAGGAGCGGATTTGGTGTTGAGGAAGGTGAAAGGGACCAGACAGCTAAATGCTCAGGCAAAGTCATAATTGTTGTTTTCAGAATTCAGATAAAAAGGAAGGGAAATTATGTTGAGAAATTGGATAATGAAACTGAAAGGCATCAAATGCTGGAATTGGATACTAGTTATGAACTGGTGGTGTTATCGTTTGGCCAATGTGCGACCTTAAAATCTTGTGAAACCCATTGGTGCATTTATTTCCTTTTAAACCCAACACTAGTTGGATTTTATATCTTTCATTGTTTTCTGAATCATAGTGTTCAGATTTGTCATTGTCTCGCAACAATATTTCCTGTCTGAAAATAGTTATTGGTGTCCCATTATTTCAAATTTTTTGTTATATTATGCATTAAAAGATGCATTTGTGAAGCGTAAGTTGGCAATAACACTGTGTGGATAGTTCATCATTCAAGAGAATTTCATCATTACATGCAAAACATCACATGCTGCTTAATTAGTTGCTGAGTGGATAGTTCTAATCTAGTGCTGAAAATTTTTCAAGTGTATTTTTCTTTAAAAAAATGAAGACAAAATTGTTCATCTGTTCGACCGTACAAGAACAGAGTCATTGGACGGTATAGTGTGTCAAGAACCCACCTAAGGAGCCATCTGAAATTTATACTTCCCCTTTTGCTGTATTTGTGGACACAGCTAGAAGAACACAGTATGAATGATCTCTTTTGCAAAAGGTAGAATCTGTCACCTTAGCGGTCCCACATGATCGGTCTCATGAAATGATCTCGATTACATACAACTTAAGGTTGGAACCAAAAATTGGCTATTTGTATAGATTGATCTATCATTCGAACCACCAATTCGAACAGCTTGGCGGGTAACATCAAAAATTAAGCTGGCTCGATCATCTCGAATAGCGAACCCAAGACTCAATTGCTAATTCAGTTCATCAAACTGGCCAATAACCGTAGTGATTCAAATTTGAAGCTGGTTTTAGAATTGTGGGGGAAGGTATTAGGATAATTTGAAAAAGTAGAGCTTTCGATGATCTAAATAGAGCTTTTGATATTTTAAAAAGTATTCGGATAATCTCGCATGAGAATCCTGATTTGCTATATTTTGTGTGTTTCCCCACAAGTTGGGAATTGAATCTTGAAACAATGCAAAGCGACAAAATAAAACAAGATAATTCCCAATATTACTCCCGTTTCATAGTCGACTTTGACTTTTATATATATACAATTTTATAATATTTTCAAATTTTATGATCAGTTGACGTGGCAGTTTGCCACAACCAGAAGCAAATTACGTGTACTACGAGGACAGTTTGGTCATTTCACCTATCTTGAACAAGTCCAAGAGTGAGAAACAGCGCTTATGAATCGTAATATTGAAAAAAAAAATAGTTTACTCAATTTTGTACCCTTCGCCCACGAATCGACCCGCAACCTATTGACCAATCCATCGCTGGGTAGCGAAATGGACGATGAGAGAGACTTTCCGAATAGCGGACTTAGCCGTGGTCAAAGTCAGACCTGGAGATTTGACTGGTCAGCGGTCAAAGTTTCCAACTCCCATTCCCGATCTTCAAAGCAGCAGCCTCGCTTCCCTTCTTCATCTGCTTATATTAGGCGACCCTTCTCGTCTTCTCTTCTTAGTCCTCTCCATGCACAAGAAAACTCACCGCCAGCATAGTTGAACATCCCTTCTTCACTATAATCCACTCATGGCTTCCTCCACAGCGACCAGTGAAACGTCAGCCAGCTCCCGGTTTACAGAAGCCTTCTCCTTCGCCGCCGGAGACGCCTCCGGGGAGGACTACTCCTTCCAGGGATTGTCGGACAGCTATGGAAACGGGGATGCTCGAAGGACTGGTTCTCTTTCGCTTCCTCTATCTCCTGCTCCGCTTTCTCCTTCCTCCTACTTCGCCATCCCCGCCGGCCTTAGCCCCACCGGCTTCTTGGACTCCCCTGATCTCCTCTCATTTAATGTAACTGCACCAATCTGCACTTGGCTTGTTTGTGGTCTTTGCGAATTATGGTTTTAATTCCTTTGAATTATAGGTGTTTCCATCTCCCACGTCTGGATCGCTGCTTTCTTCACAAGCTTTCAATTGGAAAGCCACTGGTTCTGAGCGTCAGCAAGGCATAAAGGATGAGGGCAAATCCTACTCTGAGTTCTCTTTCCAAATTCAAGCCAGTAATGGAAATAATCGAGCATCTTCCTTCCAAAAGGTGTAAATTAATCCCTCTCTTGTGCTTCTTCCTGATTCATCAATTGCCTAATCCTTCGTTTGTTCATCCTCTTGTAGGAGGCAGCCATTGGAGGAGGAGGACAACAACAGAGACAGCAGCAATCATGGTTCCAGCAACAACAATTCAGCAACGCTAACATTGAAGCTGAATCCATGGCTCCAACCCAAACAAAATACGATGAGAGAAGGGGATCGAACCAGTACGCAGCTGTTCAGATCCTGCAGAGGGGCTCAGATGACGGATACAACTGGAGAAAGTATGGGCAGAAGCAGGTCAAGGGAAGTGAGAATCCGCGAAGCTACTACAAGTGCTCCTACCCGAATTGCCCCACCAAGAAGAAGGTGGAGAGGTCTTTGGATGGGCAAGTAACAGAGATCGTGTACAAAGGCGCACACAACCATCCGAAGCCTCAGTCGAAGAGGTCTCAAGCTTCTCGGCCTTCGGGACTCAGTGAAACTGTCAATGATCATCCGACAATAGAATCAGTCGCGACACCTGAGAACTCTTCAATCACTTGTGGCGATGATGATGTGGATATGGGCTCTCATGGTAGATCGGGTGTTGTCGAATTCGATGAAGATGAACCCAACGCTAAGAGATGGTAACATTTTGTGTGCGTCTGTTTATTTCTAATAGCTTAAACCATGGTATCATCTGAGATGGTCTAATGATTCATTTATATTTTCAGGAAGCAGGAAGAAGACGGTGATGTATCAGGTTCAGCTAATAATAGGACTCTCAAAGAGCCGAAGGTGGTGGTTCAGACCATGAGTGACATTGATATACTTGATGACGGATATAGGTGGAGAAAATATGGCCAGAAGGTCGTCAAAGGGAACCCAAATGCAAGGTGAGCATTGATTCTGATCACCCATAGCTTTTCTTCACGATATTGTCAAACATATATGAGATCATGCATCAACGAAACATCTGAAGAGCATGTCTGACATAATTGTGTTATGTTTACTGAATTCTAGGAGCTACTACAAATGCACCACCAGTGGCTGCCCAGTAAGGAAGCATGTGGAGAGAGCTTCCCATGATCAGAGGGCAGTGATCACTACCTACGAAGGCAAGCACAACCATGACGTCCCGGCTGCTCGTGGAAGCGGAGCGCAGCTGGTCAACAGGCCTAACATAACTAACTATAGCAACAGCAACGACGATAACAATAACTTTTCGGTGGCTACACGACCATCGGCGACCACGAATAATCATAGTCAACCCTTTAATACTCTTGACATGATTCAGAGCTCAGGGAGCTTCGGGCTATCTGGTTATGATAGTTCATTAAACTCTTCCTACCGGAATTTGCAGCAGCAGCAGCAGCAGCAGCAACAAAGACAAATAGAAAGTATTTTCTCCAAACCAAAGGGAGAACCAAGAGATGAGTGGATCTTCAAGTCTTTGAACTGATCGACAAATATTCATACTTTAATCTTCAACGGTGTCGTAAAGGTTAAACCAGAGTGACATGATAGTAGATTTGTTCGGTTCGTTATAACTGTTTGAGGCCCTTTGAGCAACAGCCAGGCCTTTTGTCTATGTCTGTACTAATTACACCAATTAGAAATTATAATAGTGGTTAAGGAATTTGGACAAGAACAATCTGTATTTTCAACTGTTTTTTTTTTGTTTCGTATTTATTACAGAACAGGAAAAAAAGCAAGTTTGCATGCATCCACTGTATGGTTATTTTCCCAGAATCCAGGAGGTTTTCATTTGCCCAATTTTTACTCTTTAGCAATCAATTAGACTATAGATTTTTGGAGAATATGAAACTAATTGGGAGTGAAACAGATTGAGGTCGAATCAAAGATGGCAATATATATTGTCATGCTTCACTAAGTGTTAATGAACAATTGAAACATTTTAAGATTGCCCAAGAGTTGAAAGTTCAAAGTCTAGTCAACTGTTATAAATAATGAAACATACAGTTTGGTGTTCAGAGAGACCATCATGGAAGATTCTGCTCTCCCTTCCTTCTTACCTTTTCCTAAATCATCAGAAAACCAAGTGGAGGGGGAGAGTTAATTAATTGCAAACATCCAATTAAATAGGTTTAAAGTAGAAGCACAATAATTAAATCATAAAGAAAAATGCAGCAAATTAGTAGTTCATGACTTGCCAAAAGTCTGCTATGAAATTTATAAGATAGACTAAAGTAGTTAACAGATGACAAAGCACATAATGATGTATTGTATATATTATCAAGAATCCAAGTCAAATGATCACAAGTTGCCCATAAGCAGAAATCTTCAATCAGGTATTACTTTTGTTTTATTAGCTGAAACACTTGGATCTGTATCTGTCAGGTTGTGGAAGGCCATTACTTTTCTTTTTTGTACTTTGTGGAGATTTTATTTTATTGATTGAGATAGAACAAGGTAAGCACATCTAACATGCAGACCTTCACTCCATGTCTTCCACATGCAACAGTTGACACATCACATCGCAGAACGAAAGAGAAGGGGGGAAAATACTATTTCCATTACAACTAACAGATCACGTCCAGAGAGACTCTCTCTCGAGAGGTTCCTGAGCTACATGATTGCTGGGGGAAGAGTCGTTGACGAACTGTCGAGAAAAATCGACAAGGAACTTGCTTTCATGAGTTTCTTGTTGGTGATTGAGCAACAAAGAGGAGGAGGATTCTTGTTGCATTTGGACGCACAGAATCTCTGCTTGAGCCACTGCAAGCTGCATCTGTAGCTGAGACACCTGATTTTGAAGGTAAGAAATGGCACCGACGCACCCGTAAACCGGGTCCTTCATCCTCGCGCTCGCTTCGTAGACTAAACTACTCACTGCATCTGCTCTGTGATGAACTGGGAGCTCCTACAAATGTAAGATAAAGTTAATATTTTAAAGTTGATGACCCAAATTAATCACAAAGCACGCACCAATTGTGTTATGAGGAATTAATTGAGACCTGAAGCATCTTGTTGACGTTACTGGCACCGAACACCTTGTGCACAATGTAGAACTTGTGGGGTTGATCAGAAGGGAAGTAGGCGGCAAAGATGCAATCTTTGGCGCATCGCCGGCGCAGCAATTTGCAGGCGGCGCAAGGTGAGCTACTGCCATTCCCAGCCATCAGAAGAAGGAGAGGTAGGAGCAGAGGTGAGTGATGGCTGATTTATAAAACTTGATCAAGAGCATACACTAATTGCAACCACGCATGTTCGCGAAATCCCAGTCATAATTAAAAGATGGAAATTTATTCAATATTTTAGACGGTGACGGTGGAGTTTAATTTTCATTGCTCGAAATTTTCAGCAACCAAAGGTTAAAAAGTCAAGGACTTTGATAGAATTAAACTATAGATCTACTGAAGATTTAGGTCACTAGCTGCTTGTTTGTATGATATTTTAACCGACTTGCAATTAATCTTCTAGTTCGCAAAGTAATTAAGAACTGGTTCCAGCTCCGCTCCGGCCGGCTTAGTTGACCTGCCGATTGACAATTGCAGCAACAAGTAGTGTTATTACCAAGAATTGGACTCGGAAATCCAAAACGAAGCTCATTTTTCAGCATGCTTAATTCAGCTTGGAAATGAGCAAACAGCAATGTTCAGACTTAGTTGTGGAATCTCATCTTTCAATAAATTAAACAAGGACTTTTATTACTGACATGGTTATCAGCTATAGAACACTACTAGCTTGTCAATTAATGTGAAGAAGTGCAAATATAAAGAGTTAATGTTTTGTGTCGAAGACAATTTCACGAGGTCACGTCCATCTCCTGTTCAGAACTATAGGACAACGGTTTTATTATGAACATAAAATTAAAACAATGGTTTGGTTGTTGTCTGTTGGTGTACTAAAATTAAAACTAGAAGACAACAACTAGTAGCAAACAAATTAGCGGCCATCAGAATTTTAAAAACGTTACTAAAAAGAATTGGGAAAAAATTGTAAACTAATATATTCAGTGTTTTAAAGTGACCGCAAATTAAAGACTTTGATTATTAAGAGGATATCAAAGATATATATACCTCAAACGCCTTAATTCTACCGCTCAATCACCTTTCTAATGCGCCACCGCCCTCCAAAGGTTGTGCTTGAAAATCTATTTTTTAAAAATAGTTTTCTTCTCGATCAAATTGAAAATTCAAAAATTTTCATTTAAAAAAAACACTTTTATATAAGTTTGCAAGCAATGAAAGTCAGCAAGTTTCGTTTGACAAATACACTTTCAATACACACCTTTTATGCTTGTGCTTGTTTAGGTAAATAGATTGGATTTTTAAATGAAAGAGCATGATTTTTCAACTAAACATTAATAAATGACAGAGCATATTCATTGTAAATAATTTTAAAATATTTTTAGGAACTTTAAAATATATTTTGGCAGTTAATTATAGTGATATTATATATAAATATGTGTGTGTGTGTGTGTGGATGGGAAAAAATTAATGTTCCTTTAATTAAATTTTATTTCTAAAAAATTAAAATCCAAATTGGAAGAAAATTAGTTGGGAAGGCTGAATACGCAACGAAGTTCCCAACTGCTTGAGAGGGCAGAACAGTTCGTACGGCGCTCTAGCGAGTATCGAGTGGGACAATTGCCTGGCCGATCGAGGGCTGCCCAAGTGCCCGATCGATCTAGTGATGTTGAATGAGTTGATTAATTGCTGAATAGTCGGGTAGACCTACCGGATCGGGCAAGTTGCTGAGTGATTAGAGAGAGTTCTTGCCAAATGTAATGTAAAATTAATTAAACTCCCATACATATTGGAGTTCATTTTCTATTCACAATTATTAAGATAAAATTTCATCAAATATTTTTAAAGATGTAACATCTTCTTGTTGTTGTAGAGTCAAAACTTCTCAACTTTTTCTTGATTATTAATTGTAGCTCTCAAAAATACATCTCATTGCTTTAGTTTCTTAATTATTAAACTTGTTGCATAAACGATTAATGAGATAAGAAAACATAACATATGCAATCAATTATACTCAAAAGTGACTTAAAATGGATTTAATCTTTCACAACTTTTTCAAATAGTGAAATAAATCCTAAGATACTTATGACGACCTATTAATCACGTATGTAATTGTGTTCATGCATTTTACCCAAAATTGAAATGGAATATTTTTAGCATATGTAGCATGCTTGCTCCAACTCTACTTGCACTAATAAATAAGTTAATTGATTATTTTTTTATGAGATTAGCAGTGTAACTTATATTAAGTCTAAATTTCATTTATTATCACATAATAGATATAAAAATAATTTTTTATTTTCATGGAAATTATTTGTTCACACTATTTTTTTTTTAAAATAAATCAAACTTAATAAACTAGCTAGTATACCCTCAAGCAAGTCCCAGCAGGTTGATGAGTTTCCCAACTATCTCTATTAGTCAAAAAAAAAAAAATGGAAGCTTTGTGAATCTGTCTCCATCCAAATAAGAGTGGTTAAGATTTTGATAGCTATTAGTCAGAAACAAATAATTCTAAAAAATCCAAGTCCCAAACCATCATACTTTTGTTTTATTAGCTAAAACAAATGGATTTGTATCTGTCATGTGGAAGGTCATTAATTACTTTGCTTGATTTTTTGTACTTTGTGGAGATTTTTATTTTATTGATTAAGATAGAACAAGGTAAGCACGTCTAACGTGCAAACCTTCATTCCATGTCCTCCACATGCAGCAGTTGACACATCACATGCAGCAGTTGACGAACTCCCATTACAACCAACAGATCACGTCCAGAGAGACTCTCTCTCAAGAGGTTCCTGAGCTGCATGATAGCTGGAGGAAGAGTCGGTGACGAACTCTCGAGAAAAATCGACAAGGAACTTGCTTTCATGAGTTTCTTGTTGGTGACTGAGCAACAAAGAGGAGGAGGATTCTTGTTGCATTTGGAAGCACAGAATCTCTGCTTGAGCCACTGCAAGCTGCATCTGTAGCTGAGACACCTGATTTTGAAGGTAAGAAATGGCACCGACGCACCCGTAAACCGGGTCCTTCATCCTCGCGCTCGCTTCGTAGACTAAACTACTCACTGCATCTGCCCTGTGATGAACTGGGAGCTCCTGCGATGTAAGATCAAGTTAATATTTTAAAGTTGATGACCCAAATTAATCACAAAGCATGCACCAATTGTGTTACGAGGAATTAATTGAGACCTGAAGCATCTTGTTGATGTTACTGGCACCGAACACCTTGTGCACAATGTAGAACTTGTGGGGTTGATCAGAAGGGAAGTATGCGGCAAAGATGCAATCTTTGGCGCATCGCCGGCGCAGCAATTTGCAGGCGGCGCAAGGTGTGCTGCTGCCACTCCCAGCCATCAGAAGGAGGAGAGGTAGGAGCAGAGGTGAGTGATGGCTGATTTATAAAACTTTATCTGTTGATCAAGAGCACACTAGTTGCAACCATGTCGGCATGTCCAGCCATAAAAAATGGGAATTTATTGAATATTTTAGACGGTGACGGTGGAGTTTTCATGGCTCGAAATCTGCAGGAACCAAAGGTTAAAAAGTCAAGGACTTGGATGGAATTAAATTACAGATCTACTGAAGACTTAGGTCACTAATTAACTGCTTGTTTGTTTGATAATTTAACTGACTTGCAATCTTCTTCACTGGTTCCAGCTCTGCTCCGGCCGGCTTAGTTGACCTGCAGATTGACAATTACAGCAACAATTGGTATTTCCAAGACTTGGACTCCGAAATCCAAAACGAAGCTCATTTTCCAGCATGTTTAAGCTTGGAAATGAGCAACAATGTTCAGACTTAGATGAGGGCGAAGAAGGGGAATTGATCGCTGATTTAACGTTGTGGAATCTCATTTTCCATAAAGAAAGATTTGATCTTGCATGTTATTACTGACATGGTTATCAGTCATCGAACACTTGTCAATGTGAAGTGCAAATATAAAGAATTAATATTTGTGCCGAAGACAATAACTTCACGAGGTCACGTCGATGTCCTGTTGAGAACTAGGAAAACGGATTTGATTATGAACAGAAACAATACTTTGGTGGTGGTTGTGTGCTAAAATTAAAACAAGCAATGACAAATCTAGAAGCAGCAAACAAAGCCCATCAGACTTAAAAACATCATTAAAAAATAGGGGGAAAATGTAGGCCAATATATTCAACGTTTTAAATAAAATAAAGTTGGTGACCGCAACTTTTGTTTTTATAAGGTTCGGTTCACCGTTCATGGGAGAACAAACAAATTAAAACAAAATTATGAATTCATTCAAATAAAACAGATTTAAATCTCAATACATTTAAAACCTCGCCAGAAAATTGCTGAATTTTATATAAAAGAGAAAAATAATGAATTGCCAATATATA